>NW_020528515.1:0-187500 GCF_003368295.1 Carassius auratus
GTTTATCATAAATCACAATAAAATTTCTGAGTTCTGTATCAATCTGTGTTGTTGTTTTTTTATTTTTATTTTTTTTATTTTTCATAGGAAGATAACTGACCCTTTACTCTCCTTTTTAATAAATGTGCTTATAAACCAAGAACAAGCTATTTATAGCTGTATTTATAAGCTGCTACTACTGACTATTAATATTGGGACAAGGCTTTATAAAGCATGAACTGACTATTTACTAATGAGTGCAGTTATTATAAAGTGTTACCAATGCATTTACTAATGTTAACAAATTAGACATTATTTTACAGTGTTATAAAATCCTTGAATGACTTATAAGCATTTGTGAAAGTTCTGCTTGCATTACAGCTTAGTGTTCATCTGTGAGCTGAACAGTTTTACTGTTACATCCATGAGATTATGTAAATTAAGATAAATGTCATGTCACAGGATGGAATAGGTCAGTATCAAATGAGATTTAAATTATTATTTGCAGCACAAATAAGTATTTTTAGAATTTTGTTTTTAATTCCTGAAACTGTCAGAAAAGGATAAGGCCTAAGAGATTTCTTAAGCTGTAATGAAAACAGCAATGTTAGCAAAAGCAACAAAAAATAACAATTTAAAATAATTTTTTTTTTCTGGTGATTAAAGAGATGATTAAGTCTCTCTCTCTCTCTCTCTCTTTCTCTCTCTCATTGTGTCTGCCCACTCAGCTCATGCCCATCCCCCAATCACAGACACACACACACACACACACACACACTCAG
Organism: Carassius auratus; assembly: GCF_003368295.1. Classification (NCBI taxonomy): domain Eukaryota; kingdom Metazoa; phylum Chordata; class Actinopteri; order Cypriniformes; family Cyprinidae; genus Carassius; species Carassius auratus. Next base: position 762 of record NW_020528515.1, read on the forward strand.
TCAGCACACATACATTCCTCAAACAGAGGGACAGAGTGAGTTGAGATGTCTGACAGTTTTTTAATTTTTCTTTTAATCATACAGTGTTGTAAAGTCATGAAACTATGCATATGTCCTCAGAATGATTTGATCTCTGTATGATTTTTTTTTTTTAAGTGTTTGGAAGCTGCAATTTAAAAATACAAGACAATTAATGATTCCCTTTTTACTGTCATTTCAAAAAATCACCACAACAAAACCGTTCAAGCTAACCAAAATCCGTTCGCAATTTAAGTTCCTCAATGTTTTTTCAACATGTAGACAAAGTTTGGAGAGTATAGTGAACATTTCCTGTGAGGAGTATGCATTAAATCAGAGCTCAATTTAAATATTCAAATCAAAATAGCCGACTTCCTGATGGTCGTAGCTGATGACTGTGAATTAGAAAGTTGTCCGTCTTGAAAAGAACAATTTATGTACCAAGTTTGGTGTCTGTAGCTAAAACTAACCCCCCCACTTTTGACAAAAGGTGGCGCTATAGAGTGCCTCCTTCACGCCCTTTTAAAAGCTTTTGCCATTGTCTAGCTATCACTAATACTGATATGTGTTTTGAGTTTCATGTAAATCTGAGCTTGTTGTCTGCCTCAAACTCACCATAACAGAACATTCAAGTTTGACACGTTGCCATGGCAACACTATATCAGATATCAATATCCCCACAACAGATTTACATCGGCCATGTTTTCTCATTATTCTGATGAAGTTTTAAGTAAATAGAGTAAAAATAAGATGCTGAATTCAAAGCATTTTGAAAATGACACACTTCCTGCTGCCAGTTGGTGGTGCTATAATGTTGACTCTTAATAGTCACATATATGCGATCGGTATCATACAACGAACAAACCAATGAAGTTTGATCAAATTCAGGAAATGTATGTGGATGTTATTAGACATTTCCTGTTTCTCATTTCTCGCCATAATTTCAACGCCTCGCCACGGGCAAACCGTTCGAGATATCAAAAATCCCCTCGCAATTTTCCATCCCCAATGTCTTGAGATCATGTTCACCGAGTTTGGTGGCAATCAAGTAAAAGACCTATGACAAGTATATCAAATTCCAGAGCATGCTTTTTATAAACAGCCCTAAATAGCTGACTTCCTGTTGGGCGGAGCCTATGACATAGAGTGCGAAAGTTGTTCGGCTCAATGAGATCTATAAGTGTACTGAGTTTCATATAAATACATGAAAGTGTGTGTGAGCTATGGTTTCAAGATTTCTGACGGTGTTCCAGGGGGCGCTGTAGAGCCCCTGTGCCACGCCCAGGTCCCAGTCTCTGTGGCGTCCTGATGGCCGCAGATTCCAATGTGTGTGCCAATTTTCAAGAGTTTTTGAGCATGTTAAGGCCTCCAAAAACCCCCGGAAGGTTTAATAAAAAATAAAAAAAATAATAATAAGAAGAAGAATATAGCTGCAAGCAGCGATGGCGGGCTCAAGCCACCAATGCCATCGCCACCCCGGTGGCATCAGGTAAACTGTGCCCAGCGGGCACATGCATTCACAATATCCCTCTGGCTGTGAGGTTTTAAGGGATACGGTAGTTAAAGGGTTAATCCGAATCATCTAGACTTTAAAATCACATTCACAGAACAATATATATATATAACTTTAGTAACACTCTACAATAAGATTCCATTTATAAACATTATGTTAACATGAACAATATTTATATAACAATCATTCAACATTGTTTTATTGTGATTTTTTTTCCAAGCACATTTTACCAATTCCAAACCATATAAATCTTAATAACTACCATTATTTTTATTTAATCATTTATGAGTGCTATACAATAGTCCAGGAAAGCTGGAAGAGAAAAACAGGTCAAGAAGAACTGACAAAAAGAATTGGAAAATAATTAGGAATTAATATGAAGATTAATTTTTAGTCAATTCTGCAAGACAGACTTTTCAGGAAAGGAAGTGGAATAAAAATGAGCTCCTAAATCTTAATCCCGGATTCTGGAAGATATATTCCTCAAACCATCGAACAAGAGGAGGTGGTGCTGGTCCTTCACGAGTCACTCTAATCTGTTCATAAAGCCTATATATAAAGCCTTAATATATAGTATTTCACAATACTTCATGGTATTCTAATTAAATCATTTTTTGGAATCTTAGATCCCTCAGAGCCTGACACCGAGTAATTCTGGAGACTCCAGGAAAGTGGCAGTTCTGTAAAATGTTGGCGCTGGAGACTAAATGCTCCCTGATAGTTTCACACCTAATTCACTTAACACACACACAAACACACACACACACACACACACACACACTACCCACAGTGACAGAGGGACAGAGTGACATCAGATGTATGATAGTTTTTTAATTTTCTATCATCCATATAGTGTTGTATAGTCATGAAACTATGCATATTTCCTCAGAATGACTTGTCTTCTATGTGTAATTTTTTTTAAGTGTTTAGAAGCTGCACTTAAAAAAAATAAAAGACATTTACTGGTTACTTTTTTACTGTTATTTCAAAAAATCACCACGACAAAACCATTCAAGCTATCCAAAATTAATTTGCATCTGTTTTGTAAGATAAATTCTTTAAACAGTGGTAAAAGAGGATGTGGTGCTGATCCTTCAAGAGTCACTCAAAACGTATCTGTCCATAAAGCTTATAAAGAATTATTCTTAATATACAGTTCACAATACTTCAGCTTGTTATTCTAATTAAGTGAGGGTCATTTTATCAGTAAAATACATAAAATACATATTATTTTTCTTTGAAAGATTTCTATAAATGATTTAAATCATACTTGTTTCTACAATAATAATTTAAAAGTAATCCTATACCTCCATCTGGTGGCCATTATTGGTACTAAGAATTGCAAGCTTCATTTATAAGTTATGATAGTTTTAATTTTATGCTGGCTCTTGAAAATGATAAAGCTATGAAACTTACTGTGCTTCCTTCAAATGATGACTTCTACGTATAAAAAAAAATTATGAAGAGTTTGGAATGAAAAAATTTAAAGACATAGTAAAATAACTATTGTATTTTTTTATGTTACTTTAATAAATCGCTATGGCCACACCATTTAAGCTATCCTAAACCCATTCGAAATTTCACATCTTCAGTATATTGGCTTCATGTTAAAAAAAGTTTGGTGTGAACTACTTGTGTCTTCTTGGAGGAGTATGAATTCATTTACAGGCTGATTTTATCATAAATCCACAATAGAATTTCTGAGTTCTGTATCAATCTGTGTTGTTGTTTGTTTATTTTAATTTTTTTATTTTTCATAGGAAGATAACTGACCCTTTACTCTCCTTTTTAATAAATGTGCTTATAAACCAAGAACAAGCTTTTTATAGCTGTATTTATAAACTGCTTACTACTGACTATTAATATTGGGACAAGGCTTTATAAAGCATGAACTGAATATTTACTTTTTGAGTTTGAAATTATTATTTGCAGCACAAATAAGGTTTTTTAGGATTTTAAAAATCCCTAAAACTGTCAGAAAGGATAAGGCCTATAAGATTTCTATGTGAGTGGCTAAATTTATTTGTTTTTATAACTATAATGCATAAACTATGAAATTATACAAAATGTATAAAAATGAACAACAGTTATTGTTTTCCAATGTTTTTTTATTTATTTATTTAAATTATTTGTTTTATTTACATTTAAAAAAAATTAGCCTACTGCAATCATTCTAAACAGCTTGAATAAAACCTGTTAATATTTATTATAGACCACTGTAACTGTATAATCTAACAAAAAAGTTTATTATGAAAATAAAAGTATGTACACCAGATAAATTGGACGATAAAGAAATTGCTAACAATAGTATAATAGAGCATGTTTTAGGTTTTTAGGCGTTTAGATGCAGAAATGGACAAATCAAATGTAAAATAAAATGTAATTGATTTAATTAAATATAGATTAATTCTTGTTAGAGCAAAATAATAAATAAATAAATACGTACACACATTAAAAAAAGAAGCCAAGATGAATGAGTTTCATTTTTTATATAGATTAAATTGAAGACAGAAGCAGCTGGTATATGCGGTCACTTCATATTCAAATCCAGTAGATCCAGTTCAGATTTATTTCTCAACAGTTTAATTTCATGTGGCTGTTTCATTATAGTCGCCAAGCTATTATGTATTTTAAAATAATCTTGTCCGTTATGTGTTCGTTCGTACGACGAAAGGCAGAAACCTGCAGCTCGAGAGATATATGTTATTCTGCCAGTCGCGCTTTCAAATAGTCTCGCACACTTAAACGAGTCACAAACACCTGCATTTAGCTCTTGTTGTGTTACAATGGGTTTATTGTGTGCATTTGTGGTAATATGTTATTTAAAAAAGCTCTTAAACAAGAATAAATTCGTTTGTTTTGAGCTCGACACTGTACGCGCTGATCGGAGGCGTGATTTCAGATAGGCAGCCACAAATATTTCATTTTCACACAAACAGTTCAAAAACATCTGAATTTAGCTCTTGGTGTGTTCTAATTGGTTTATTGTGTGATATCGCTGTAATAATTTATTTTTAAAAGCTTTAAAACAGGAATAAATTCGTTTTTTTCTGAGCTCTTTACTCCAGACGCTCGTGATCACAGCGGTGATTCATCTCTCCTATTTCTCACGTATCTCTGGCCAGAAATAATTTATCCATGAGCCCTGAACCGGTAATAATCAGATATATTGGTTTAGCTTGTCAGCGTGAATTAAATCTAAGTATTTATTTGTATTTTAACCGATTTAAAATGAAAGTAAAAGTCCGGTAATTGCACCTGTAGGGGCGCAATTTCTCTCAGACAATGGAAGTCTAAGCACATACACTCAAACAGAGGGACAGAGTGATGTGAGATGTCTGACAGTTTTTTAATTTTCTGTTATCCATACAGTGTTGTAAAGTCGTGAAACTATCCATATTTACTCAGAATGACTTTTTTTCTGTATGAAAAAAGGTTTTGAAGTGTTTGGAATTAAAAAATGCAGGACAATTAATAATTCAATTTTTACTGTCATTTAAAAAATCACCACGACAAAACCGTTCAAGCTATCCAAAATCCATTGGCAATTTAAGTTGTTTAAAATGTTTTGGCATCATGTAGACAAAGTTTGGTGAGTATAGTGTTACTCTCCTCTGAGCAGTATGCATTAATTCACAGCTAAATGTAAAAAAAAATCCACATTCAAATCAAAATAGCTGACTTCCTGTTGATCGTAGCTGATGACTGTGAATTAGAAAGTTGTCCGTCTTGAAAAGAACAATTTATGTACCAAGTTTGGTGTCTGTAGCTAAAACTAACCCCCCCACTTTTGACAAAAGGTGGCGCTATAGAGTGCCTCCTTCACGCCCTTGTAAAAGCTTTTGCCATTGTCTAGCTATCACTAATACTGATATGTGTTTTGAGTTTCATGTAAATCTGAGCTTGTTGTCTGCCTCAAACTCACCATAACAGAACATTCAAGTTTGACACGTTGCCATGGCAACACTATATCAGATATCAATATCCCCACAACAGATTTACATCGGCCGTGTTTTGTCATTATTCTGATGAAGTTTTAAGTAAATCGAGTAAAAATAAGATGCTGAATTCAAAGCATTTGGAAAATGACACACTTCCTGCTGCCAGTTGGTGGCGCTATAACGTTGACTCTTAATAGTCACATATATACAATCGGTATCATACAACGAACAAACCCATGAAGTTTGATCAAATTCAGGAAATGTATGTGGATGTTATTAGACATTTCCTGTTTCTCATTTCTCGCCATAAGTTCCACGCCTCGCCACGGGCAAAACCGTTCGAGATATCAAAAATCCCCTCGCAATTTTCATCCTCAATGTCTTGAGATCATGTTCACCGAGTTTCGTGGCGAACGGGTTGAAAACCTCAGAGGAGTATTTCAAATTCCAGAGCATGCTTTTTTTAAACAGCCCTGAATAGCTGACTTCCTGTTGGGCGGAGCCTAGGACATAAAGTGTGAAAGTTGTTCGGCTCAATGAGATCTATAAGTGTACCGAGTTTTCATATAAATATATGCAAGTGTGTGTGAGCTATGGTTCAAGATTTCTGACTGTGTTCCAGGGGGCGCTGTAGAGCCCCTGTGCCACGCCCGGGTCCCAGCCTCTTCGGCGTCCTGATGCCGCAGATTCCAATGTGTGTGCCAATTTTCAAGAGTTTTTGAGCATGTTAAGGCCCCCAAAAACCCCCGGAAGGTTTAATAAAAAATAAAAAAAATAATAATAAGAATAATCCTTAGAAGAACAATAGGGCTCTTCGCCCCTTCGGGCTTGAGCCCTAAATAATCCTTAGAAGAACAATAGGGCTCTTCGCCCCCTTCGGGCTTGAGCCCTAATAATCCTTAGGGGAACAATAGGGCTCTTCGCCCCTTCGGGCTTGAGCCCTAATTATAGTCAAAAGACTAAGACTAAAACTAAATTAAAAATTTCATGTCAAAATTAACACTGCTTTGAGATGTACATTTAAAGGCGCTATAGAAAATAAAGGGTATTATTATTATTATTATTATTATTATTATTATTATTATTATGTGAAGAAACACAGCTGCCTCCTCTGGAGGGTTTCACAGGTGTTGAGTGACAGTTTCTTCAATGGTTCTGTCACAGGTATGTGTTTTTCCTGGACCCCTGTAACATCGACATAGTGAGAAGAAAGATTAAATCTGTGGCTCTGTGCGTCTCGAAGTGTCCAGACACGGAGCTGAAGACTTATGAGGATCTCAGAAAGTTCTCCACAGTTAACGGTGAGCTCAGTGCTGTCACACACGGCTGGAGGTCCTCAAATGTGATTCATGACTAATGGGGTTTTGTTTTTCTGTGTTGTTTTCTCTAGGATCTAATTTGTGTTCCTACGATGTACTACCGGAGTCATATTCCTCTGATGCTAATAAGGCTACAAAATGTCCAAAACTTCCTGTCTATCCAAGGTAGTCCATGTATTTAGTCCATCTGTTTTTGTTAGGGGTCTGTAAGATTTTTTTTAGGAATGTTTTTGAAAGAATTCCTTTCTGCTTATCAAGGCTGTGTATGCAAAAACAAATATATGTAAATTTATTATAAATTAGAATATTATAATTTTGTATGCTTTTAAAATAAATTATAAAATATTAGTTATATTAATAAATATTACTGTTACTATTAAAATATTTCCACAAAAAAAGCCACTGACTAGAAATGGCAAGTTGCAAATCATGATTCACGCCTAAAATAAAAACTTCTGGGAATTTAAACCAAAGACACTCCCATCAATATTTCCACCCAGACATCCAGCAATGAAAACAAAGGTTCAGCTTGATCTTTTATTTGCAGGTTTGATTCATTTCTATTCAGACTAACCTATATTCTGTCTTTTTTTGGGGTTGTTTTTTGTGTAGTGCATCCTTACCAGTGTTTCACCGCTGTATGCCAGTTGACATTCCTGCTACGCCAGGTTTGCCGAGGCCTTCATCTCTTTCGTCAGTGACAACAGCGTGGTGCACCGAGTCATCGCTGGAGTGATGACATCCAAAGATATCATCATGGGCCTGTGTCTGCTCGCTCTCGGTCAGCTCATGACACAGCGCTCTTCTCACCAAAACATCAGATATCATATTTTTTTGCAGTTTACTAGTTTGATTTGAATATATATATATGTCTCTGCTCTGTGCTGCAGTTCTGTCTCTGATCCTGATGGTTGTGATCCGCTACATCTCTGTGGTTCTGGTCTGGATTCTCTCAGCCGTTGTGGTGGTCGGGTCCATTGGTGAGACTTCAGTATTTAATTTAGATCAATGACAGGGCCATGGGCCGCTGTCCCGCTGCAGATGTGTGAGGCAGTGCTGTGTTTGTGGCAGGTGGGACGGGGATCTTGTGGTGGCTGTATGTGGATCACAGTAAATCTGTGAATGGCACTCGACCGGCTCTGGAACTGGAGGTGGCCAAAGACAACCAGACAGCCCTGCTCATCTACGCCATCGCTGCCACGGTCTTCACTGTATGTTTGAAATCACATGCTACTATATAAACTGCCGAATTCGAGTACTGTGCAGATGTGTAATCCTGAATAACGGCGCTCCTCAGGTGATCCTGCTGCTGCTGATGTTCTTCATGAGGAAGCGTGTGGCGCTCACCATCGCTCTGTTTCATGTGGCTGGTAAAGTCTTCACCCATCTGCCTCTGCTGGTCCTGCAGCCCTTCTGGACCTTCCTCACGCTCATGCTCTTCTGGGTTTACTGGATCACCGTGCTCCTCTTCCTCGGATCCGCAGGTCTGTCAGAGCAATCAAATGAAGGTCTGGGGTGGGCCGCATTTCTGGGAGTATATATATATATATGTGTGCTCTTGATTTTGTGTCATATCAGGACACAACTCTGTATAAAGACATGGGTATGACACAGGTATTACAAGGAGAGAGTGACTCATGTCCCCATTTTTCAAAACGCTTATAAATCATACAGAATGAGTTTTTTTGAGAAAGTAAAAATGCAGAAAGTTTCCTGTGAGGGTTAGGGTTAGGTGTAGGGTTGGTGTAGGGCCATAGAATATACAGTTTATTCAGTTACAGTTCACAAAAAAAAAATATATATATATATATATAATTTGTGTTTGTGTGTGTTTGCAATTACAATCAAAAATACTTATAAATAATAATACTGCTTTATTACTGTTTTATACATGTGTATATATATAATGTGTCGGCGTTATAATGAATACATAACATTGATATTGATTGAATATATTTATATATATTTATATTGTTTTTAAATAAATTTTACAATTACATATTACATAACATTTATGTATATTTGCATATTTATTTTTAAATATTATATACTCTTGTTTTTAACCTGTGTGTATACAAACTACCATTTTATATTTTTAAATGTGAATAATCATTCTATAAAAATGTGTTTCATTATATGTGTGTGTGTGTGTGTATATATAATTTTATTTTTATAATATTTTAGAATGGACAGTAAAATGAATTAAACTTACTAACTCTAATGGAAGTTTGCTGAAGTTCACATCTGAAAAGCTATTAATGTCTCATAAACATTCATTATATTGCCCAGCCTCATAGAGAAGGCTGTTGTATTAAATTTCAGTGCTTCTCCAGCTCTGTTTTCCTCACAGGAAGTCCAGTGCAGAATAACCAGACGGGTCTGGTGGAGTTTCGAATGGACGGCCCGCTGCAGTACATGGTGTGGTACCACGCCGTGGGCCTCATCTGGATCAGTGAGTTCATCCTCGCCTGTCAGCAGATGACCATAGCCGGAGCGGTCGTCACTTACTACTTCACCAGGTCAGAGGTCAAAGGTCATTCACTTTCCTCCATCTGTCCATAAAGGACAACAGTCGTGAGTTCTACTCTGTTTCTCTGTCTGATTGTAGAGATAAGTCTCAGATGCCCTTCACGCCCATCGTGACGTCTGCGCTGCGTCTGATGCGCTATCATCTGGGCACCGTGGTCAAAGGAGCCTTCATCATCACTCTAGTGGAGATCCCCCGCCTCATCCTCACCTACATCCACAGTCAGCTCAAAGGAAGAGTCAGTCACCGACAAATAGAAACCTTTTCTAACATTATGAATATCTTTACATGCATTTCGATCAAATGAAAGATTAATTAAAGAGCTGAAACTCTTAAACTTGCGCTTGTTTTGTTGCTGTAGGAAAACGCCTGTGCGCGCTGCATGCTGAAGGCTTGTATCTGCTGTCTGTGGTGTCTAGAAAAGTGTCTCGCTTACCTGAACACGGTGAGTCTAATGGCACAAATATATGAATGAATTTGTGTTCATTTGATGCGTTAATCATGTGGTTTTTCTTCAGAACGCTTATACAGCAACGGCCATCAACAGCACCAGCTTCTGCACATCTGCGCGAGACGCTTTCATCATCCTCGTGGAAAACGCCCTCCGTGTGGCAGCTATCAACAGTGTCGGGGACTTTGTGCTGTTTTTAGGAAAGGTATTTACAGTGTTACTTTAGTAAAGATTTATATACTGTTTATAGTAATTTACCGTATTTTTCGGACTATAAGACACCTGAGTATAAGTCGCATCAGTCTAAAAATACGTCATAATGCGAAAAAAACAAAACATATAAGTCGCACTGGACTATAAGTCGCATTTATTTAGAACCAAGTTAAAACATTACCGTCTCCAGCCGCGAGAGGGCGCTCTATGTCTTCAGTGTAGACTACAGGAGCACTGAGCAGCATAGAGCACCCTCTCGTGGCTGGAGACGGTAATGTTTTCTCTTGGTTCATTTCTCTCGGTTCATGTCAAATTAATTTTGATAAATAAGTCGCACCTGACTATAAGTCGCAGGACCAGCCAAACTATGAAAAAAAGTGCAACTTATAGTCCGGAAAATATGGTTTTAACATTTTTATTTAGCTTTTGTTTAGCATTATTTTTTGTAAATTTCGAAATATTTCAGTTTTGTTAATTTTAGTACTTACAGATATTATTTCAGTTAGTTGGCAAGGCATCAATATAGTATTTTCATGAATAATGGTTTTTTTCCCCCATTCATTTTTTTTTTTTATATCAAAGCATTGTTGTATCATTAAACTTAAATTTCAGTCAACAAAAAACTTTTTAATCCTGAGATATCATTTATGTCCATAGCACAAACGTGGGACAATTTATGTGCTAAAAATCCCTAAGTGATAAGCCTGGTCATTATTGTTAACTAAAACCAACATTTTAATACTTGAAATAAAATATACATAAACAAAAAATAAAAATGTATAAATATATATATATATACTTCAGCTAGTTGTTAAAGCAGTATTACCCATTTTTGTTTAAAGTACCAAAATGACTAAAACAAAATGAACTAATAAATAAAAAAGCATTCTATATAAACTAATAAAATTACAAACTTTACTAAAATTAAACTGAAAAAACAAAATGGAACATTTAAATCTAATTCACAATTTTAAACATGGTTTAATGATGTATTAATGATGATAAAACTGATTCCAGAAGGTCTAACAGTTGTTTCTTGTGTCTGGAGGTGTTGATCGTGTCGTGTACGGCGTTTGCGGGCATCCTTTCACTCAACTATCAGCGTGAATACACCGTCTGGGTGCTGCCGCTCATCATCGTGTGCGTCTTCGCCTTCCTGGTGGCGCACTGCTTCCTCTCCATCTTTGAGATCGTAGTAGACGTCCTCTTCCTCTGCTTCGCCATCGACACCAAGTACAACGACGGCAGCCCGGGCAGAGAGTACTACATGGACAAGACCCTCATGGTGAGCGAGTTACCCTTCATTTCCTCTTGAGTCTTGTGTGGTGGTATGTCACATTAAATATGTTATTGGTGTCAATCTGTGACCATTCATGTAGGAGTTTGTAGAAAACACCAGGAGAGACACGGAGCGGTACAGCAAAGTAGAAGGAGACAGTCGGGAAATGAAATCCATGGTGAGTTTAAAAGAAAACATTTATTTTTTTATTTTTTTTATCAAGTTTCTCATTATTTACTCACCCTCATGTTGTTCCAAACTTGTCTGAGTTTCTACACAAAATATATTTTAAAGAATGTTGACGGTAGCCATTGACTTACACAGTGTGTTTTTTTTTTCTTCCATACTGTGGAAGTCAATGGCTACCGTCAGCATTTTTCAAAATATCATCTTTCGTGCTCAACAGAAGAAAAACCCATATAGGTTAGGTGCAACAATATGATAATTTTTGGGCCAACTATGCTTATTAGACTTTTAGAAGTTGGAGATTCCAGCAAAACAAGCACAGAATTAAATTCAAGTTTCTTTACTCTTGTCGTTTATTATATTTCAGACTGGAGGTACACTGGCTTGATGAAGACCAGCGCTGTATTACATCAACTGACAGGCCTAAAAAGTGCTATTGAGATGCACAACAGCTTCTCTTCAGGGAATTCAGTGTGACAGACATCTGTCATCATGACTGCAGGCCATTTGACATTAGAATAGCTCCAGGGCAGTGAGCTGGGTACATGCACAAAAAAAACAACAACAACACAAGACTGGATGTCTGCATTGCTACAATATCTGCTCCTAAAAAAAAAAAAATTTAACTTGCATGGAAAAGACTTCCGAAGTTGAATATTTGCAAGTTATTTTAAAATAAAAAGGTAGGAGCATAAATATCAGTTTTTATTTGTTTTATTGGGGTAGTCAATTTTATACAGAGGTTATGGACTAGCAATAGCTGCCTTTATTTTGGTTAAAACACACTGTCGTTATCTCCTGCTTTAGTTATCTAACTTCATTTTTTAAGATGCTTTTGTATTTTATCTTATGTCCTTTGATTTTGAAAGATTTTCTTTTGTAACGGATGTGAAATACACTCCTGTCTGCAGAGACTCAGACTATCAATGTTTTTCTATGTAAGCAATATCATTGGATCCTTTCTCCTTGGTTTCAGAGCAGCTGAATGATTCCTTGAGTGTGAATTTATTATTCTACAGTAGTTCCTGCTTCTATTTTCTCTGATGATTTTTTGTACAGCAGTGTGTTACAAGCAAATATAATTTGTTCTCCGCTTCTAAATGAACATCTTAATGATTTTCCTCGTGCCAATAAGCAGAAGTGTGTAATTTATGCATCACAAAAAACACTAAACAGAATTGCAATCTCTTTGTCCGAGAAAAACAAGACTGTGATGGCCTGTTTGTACCAGCAATCAACAAAATTATTTTTGCAATTCCATTTAGTGCAGAAATTACACTTTAGCTTCAATCAATTGCATTTGTGTGTGTGGGTGAAAGGAAAATGTACTTTTAACAACCATCTCTAAACACTCAATAAAACCAAAGAAATGTGAAAAATGTTATTGACTCGTTGTTGTATCACTGTTCATAATGAAAGTGAGCGAAGGCTGAATGAATAAAAACGCAATAGAGATATCCAGAACAAATTACATTTACTGAAGGATTCAATGGGCAGTTTACCAAATTAATTGTAATTTGACAGACGTTTAACAGATTTGAGAAGGCAAGTGAATTTTAAGATGTTTTTTAGTTTAGGTATCATGGGCTGCTCTTTATGACACAAGTGAAAGTGCAGAGGCAGCTTCAGTAATTCACTAGTGCCTTCTTTCACTGGCACTTTCCCATCATGCTCCAGCATCGCAATGACATCTGTGGAAAGATAAACATGAATTATACAGGGAAATGCTTGTATCTCTAAACAGCTTTTAGAGTTTTTTTTTAATAATAATTAAATGAATAACCACTCAAAAAGGAACACTTGCAGAAAATAGACTCACTCTCATGCCATTCTCACTCTCAAGCCAAGGTGTAGAGGGATTGTCCTTAGGAATGGATTTGGAGAAATTCGCCCTGAAAACATGGAATTAGTTTGATTCTTTCGTGAAACTAACATCATACTCTGTCTAAAGTGCTTTTCTAAACTCAGCATGCACCTATCACATACCTGCTAGTGTAATATGTATAATAATATAACTAGAGCAGAATGTGTTGCAGATGAAAACAAAACACGGAGCTAAACATGACGCACGATCTTCTTCATGGACGTCAACTAACAACAGAAGCGCAAGGACTGCCACCTAGCGGTCAAATACAGCACTGGCCTCACACTAGAGGGGTGGGCGTATTTTTATAAACTACATCAAATATAATATTGTTTGTGTCTTACAGTGTTAACAATATTTTACTGTAGCATGTTACATTCAGGGTAAGGCATAGGCCTCCACTTCATTTTCTAACAAATGACAAAATATTATCCTGCCAATGGCAAAAACTGAATGATGCTGAAATCCTTTTTAAAAGTTGTTTTAATTGAACATCTTTTCTACAATGAATGAATAATCTATGGAATAATATTTTAATTAGGCCTACATTAAAATATACACAAATGCAGATTTTTTTTTTAAGGTTGCTTCAGGTTTTGTGACTCAATCACAAACTCTCAAATTGATATATGTTGATAAATATCATTACATGTCGATCAACCTTATATGTTGATTATTTGTAAGCAGTTTTTAAATTATAGGCTATTTATATAAATATTTCTTTATTTTCTCCTCTGCTTGTTTTCTTTGTGTTTGGCAATGATAACTGATTGTTATTTAAAGAGGTTTAACCGAGATTTAATAAGAAATGATGCCATGTGGCAGTGTAACTGTACAATTAGCCTACAGTTAGATAATGAATTAAATTACTTGGAAGGAACCGTTTATCCCGGTTATTATGAATAATACATGTAGATGATTATTGTAAGCCTGTTACTGTTGCCACCGTTTTATGAAAGCAATAAACCACTCGAAGTCATGCATGACAGTGATTTTACTATGAATCAACTTCTTGTAAAATCACTGTAACTCGTGCAGCTTTATTGATATATATTTTTATTACCATATTTAGCATTTACACTCAAAAACAAACCCCATTTCGGCTGAAATCTCTTTAGCGAGTAAGTCTAATCATGCAGGCACATGCACTGCTCAGAATCAGGACGGTTTCTGTAATGTGTGAAGGGGGAAAGAGGTAATAATGTGACTTTTAAGCGAGTTTTGTGGAGTAACTCGCTCCTGTGATCTGCTGTCACTGACTTCCTTCTTCAGAGGGGATCATTGAGAGATCAGGTAAGAGCTGGCCAGCACCCACAACACACTTTAAACCCTTTCAGCACTGGGGATTTCAGATTTCCATGTCTTGTCATGTTGCTTTGCGTTATTCCCCCGAGGTTTCATCTGATGTTATGCACGAATTGACGGGATTTCTGTCATTCTAGCTTGAAGGTTAGCGCAGGCTACATGAGTTAGCTTCAGTTTGACACACATCCCCCGCTCGCTGACATTATTAAAGGACCTTTAGAGGATAAACGCGTATTTGAGAGGCCCACAGTTGATTTCTCATCACGTAAGTGTTGTATTTACTGAAATAATAGTGTTATTGACTTTCCGCGTCCGTGTCAGTTTCATTAGCCGTTAGCTGAATTAGCCGTCAAAGTCATTTTACGTTTATGCACATATTTATAAGCGAACATGGTTTTTTATTCAAACATTAAGATTATTTATATTGTCTACTTTGTCATTTAAACGTCGTTTGGATTCGTAGTTGTGTGTGAATGAGTCGTACATACAGGCCTAATCAATCTAAACAAAGTTTAAGATAGCCGGAGATATCTTTGTTTTCATTTATCGCGGTCGTAAACACTGCTGTTTAAAGAGTTTTGTTTTTATTCGGGTCTGTAAATGTCATGAAGTGTGTTCAGAGAGTGACACGTAGGCGAAACGAGCCCATGGACGTGATATGAACTGAGTGTAACACGTTTCAGTCTTTATGTGGAGGATTTGGGATGTGTTTCAAAACCTAGTGTGCTGTCAACCAACAACACACAACCCACAAAATGCTGTCTAGGAGGGGAACAACACAACTTGTGTGTTTATGTAAACATTTCAGGTGCCTTGGCTTATGAGTCTTGCCCTTACAGGTGTGAATCGCCCAGGTAAAGGTGTCAACTAACTGCTTAACCCTTTGTGTTCACCCCCAGACCCCCGTCAGACACTGTGAAGCCACGGGCCGTCCTGATGTCGGAGCCCAAAGCGCCCACCCCGGCCCCTGGGGACACCTATAAAGGCTGGCTCTTCAAATGGACTAATTACATAAAGGGATACCAAAGGCGCTGGTTCGTCCTGAGCAATGGCTTGCTGTCATACTACAGGTGAGTTTGTGCTGTGTTTTTGTTGTTTATCGACCTCCAGGGAGAAAAAAAAAAAAAACGAGTTGTCAGGAATTGTTTCTGTCAGACAACAGGTCTCCTAAAAGTTGATGGGAACGTCTTTTGGCCTAATGAACGTTTTGTGAGTCTGAACAAAGTGTTCTTTGGCCTTTCAGCAATATCTGAAAAGGTGCTAAGCTTTAGATGTTGAAATAACTTGATATTCTTGGATAAGGCAAGCATCTCTTTTGCTTTTCCTTATGCATATAAACTTTCTTGGTTTGGTTTGTGCTTTATTGATGATGTCTCATCAGACGACTTACTTAAATCCATTGGACTGGATGGGCCATTAATGCAATATTATTATAGTAGTTTTTAATTCATTTTTATACTAACTTTATTTTTACAAATAAAATAAAATGTAATTTTTTTTTACATTTTTAATGTTCTTTTGTCATTATTTTATGGCTCAAAAATATATTTAAATATTACTAGAATTTTTTTTGTTGTTGTCATTTTTGTAATGTACTTTTTTCTGTACTTATTATTAAATACCACTATTTAGGTTTAATTTTATTTCAGTTTTTATTTCATTTTCATTTAGTAATTTCAGTGCATCCACTTAAAATTAAATGTTGATTTGAACACTAACTGAAATAAGTTAAAGTTTTAATCTAATATTCATATTCATATACAAAACTGTTTTAATAGTTTTAGTTAATGATGATAACCCTAGGATGGAGGTATGTAAACGGGCAAAAAACTCAACATCTGGTGTTCGTCAGTCTGTAAGATGATGCCATTTTACGTAATTCGATTTGAGTGGGAGTTGATCTGGTGGTGAAGCCACATTCATCTCCTTGGGCTCTGTCAATTATTAATACTGCGTGAGAGAGCGCACGCATGTGTGTCTGTTTGCTCGTGCGATCCTCACTGTTTGCTCAACAGTTTGAGATGAGAGGATAACACATTGTTTAAAATCCACCCTTGTCATCTGATGTTCAAATATACGATAAAATAACAAGGTCCAACGCCTCAGCAGTTGGCTAGTGAAAGTGTGTGCTTTGTTTTTGACTGCTTTTTATGTTGTAATTGTTTCTTGAATACGAAAATGAATTCAGAATTCAGTTCGGGATGAACATGACCAAAAAATTATGTTTGTGGAATCGAAACATCCTATTTCCAAAATAAGTCACAAATGTATTTTATTTTATTTATTTTTTTTTTTTTGCTTATACAGTTGATTATTATTTGATAATCTAATGTAAATGCATACACCACCAGTGTTTGGGGGCAGTAAGACTATGAAAGGAATTAATACTTTTATTTAGCAAGGATGCAAAATGATCAAAAGTGTCATTGTTTATAATGCTGTTCTTCTGAACTTTCAATTAATCAGAGGACCCTGAAAAACGGAATCAGTTTTCACAAAAACAAGAAGCTGCACAACTGTTTTCAACAGTGATCATAATCAGAAATGTTTCTTGAGCAGCAAATCTGCATATTAGAGTGATTTCTGAAGACTGGTGTAATAATGCTGAAAATTAGCCTTGCATCGCAGGAATAAATTACATTTTGAAATGAATTCAAATAGAAAATACTTGTTTTAAATTGCAATAATATTTTTCAATATTACTGTATTTCTGATCAAATAAATGCATCCTTGGTGAGAATTAGAGGCTTTTATAAAAAACTTTTGGATGGTTGTGTATCCCAATTTAAACCAGAAATTCTGATCAAATTTGGCTTTGCATTCAATTTTAAAGTACTGAAAGGTCTTTGCAGTCCGAAATTTTCGTATGCGTTTTTCCGTATTTAACATCCTTTCTGATCAAAATGCATGATATGAATGCGAAAACACAGAAAATTTAACCTGATCTGAATTTTTTTTGTAACGGATCAAAGTTTCAGAGGCAGTGTGTAAACATGATTGTCGTATTTATTTTTCAACATACGAAAATTTCGGACTAATATTTCGGACTCAGTTTGCTATAAATAACTTGCTTTAAAAAATACTTCATTAAATGTTCGTCGTACAGTCTGTTACATATGCAACATTTAAATGCTGAATTTAAGTTGAACCTGAGATCTCAGTATAACAGGGTGTGGCAGACCTCACCGTAGCAATACGGTGTAAATGAAAGACACAAGTGCACATTGTCTTGTCCACCTCCACATGATTGGCTGAGCGAGTTTGGGTCACGTGACTGTCTTAACAGGTCACCTCTGTTCAGGAGGATCACACGCTCGCCTGAGGGCTTGATTTCTGCACTTCCTCTGCTCCTGCAGGCAGACCTCAGTGGTTTCTCATCGTGCGTGTAAAAGATTCATCAGGAAATGTAGAAGGCGAGTAAGAGATTTCACAGTTTCATGGGTTACAGGCTCAGGACTCTTGTGCCTCTGTGAAATCGCCTGGCATCGCTCTTGTGTCATGTCATAGCCCATCCAAACTGCTCTTGCCTCATTTTTTCCCGCGGAGTATAAAAACAAATCCTGGAACTGGTGATTCATCAGTGTTGGCAAATTACAGCTGGAGATGAAAACTGTTTATATATGAACTTCTGACAGTTTAACTGCTCCGTTTTATAAAATACAACAGCGTTATTTTTTACTATTATAGTATTTATAAATACTTTGAATTAGCTTTTATTATTCAGTTTTCAGTATCTAGTCTTAGTTGGATTTGGTAATGAACTTGGTACTTTTAAGGCCACTGACTGAATAACGTTGGTACTCTCGAGTACATGATTCAAGTTTTGGACTGCTGTCTTATTGAGATGAATGTGACACGTCGGGTTTGTATTGCAATAATAACTGTGAGTTGTCCTAGGCATGTTGCGCTAGCCATTGTACTATTCTTTGAAACGACATGGCAAGACTAGGAGTAACTGTCCTCTAAAACCATCAGGAATCAGGCGAGTAGTAGTAGTGTATGAATTCAGTTCTTGAGTTAAGTTGAGTAGTCAGTATAACACTCAAAACTTGACTCGTGTGAGGAATGAATTAATTTCTTTATGTAGCCTACGAACCGATTAGGTTGTGGGTCAGTTTGGAAGACAGTGAAAATGTTTTGTTTTTAGTACACCTCACCAAACCCACAGTACAAAATATTCAAAGAATCGTATAAAAACCAGCAAATCTTGAGCATATTATGTGTGACATTAGAACTATTTTGTTTAGTGTGTATAGCAAAATGTTAAAATTAACCTGTTAAGCTCAAATGCTATTTTGGGGATTTCCGTTTTCCATTTTCCTACTTAATTTAGAAACTTCCAATTCTTTCCTGCAATGGTGTAAACACCGAAATTTGGTATCATTTTAAAGGAAACCCTTTGAAATTACATAAAACACTGTTGAAATTGATAAAAATTACAATATATGCTGTCTGTGTTATAATAAATAGGGGAAAAAAACAAGGCCCTATTTTATTTGTATAAACTGAAGTTTGAAATAGTATAGCTCAGGCAATGAAGGGCCTAGCATCTTCAGACCTATTTTATGTGTTTCCAGCACATGTCAGCCAATAGAGGAAAAAGGAAATTTCTTTCTATCCTAATCTATGCAAAAGTTATTCCATTCCAACTGAAGGAAGGAATAATACTCTTTTTGTATACAATTTCTTCCTACAAAAATATGAAATGTTCCTTTACATACATGCAGATGGGAACCATATAAGATGGATAAATAATAATTTGCAATGAGGTGAGAAATTTTACATCGCGATTCTGTTGAAGATCATTCGATCTGTGATTGTCACACAATAAAATGATCTACATCATCAGATTCCTGAGAATGAGAGCTTTCTGGTGATATATGACTTGACTGTTTTGTGAAAAATATTTTAAATACACATTCTTATGAAAAATTATTCGCAATCGTTAGACGGAAATTTGTGGGGGGGGGGATATATTTCTTAGCTTAATTTGACTACTTTATGTATCATAAAACCCCAATTAATGTTATTCTTTGTAAAGAAAACACTCTAAGCTTTCAAATGAACCTATGTATAGTGCTGATACCATATAAGGAAGGCTTTGCAAATGAAACACAAACATTTTGCATGCTATTTTTAGACCCGGTACCTGGTCCGCAGAGTTGAAGGGTTAAGAGGTTTGGTTTTAGTTAACAATATGTATTTGCAATCGGAGTCTTGCAGCCTGTAGCTTTATATTTTGTACACGTTGTTTGTCATTTTAATGATGGATCTTGGAGATGGTTGGTTTGATTCATGGCTCAGAAATATTCATTGAGGTAAGTATTTTTCTGTGTATCTGTTAAGATCGTAAACATGAGGCTCTTTTCTAATCTGATACCAGATACTATGATAGCAGCAGTAACACGTCGTATCTTCTGTCACATAAATGCTCAAGAGTGAAAGAAACTCTACCCGAAGGCATTTCTCGAATGCTTGTCTTTCAGTGCTAATTCATGAATATTGCATCAGATGCCGAAAAACAGCTGTCAGAGTTTAATGAGAGCCTCATGAATGCTGCTCTAGCTTCACAGAAGCGGACTGTGACTAACATTATGAAATCTGAAACGCATCACATCCTGTTCTGTCCACCCGTTTAGCGATGATAAGCACTGTTTAAATCTAAAAGAGGATATAACTATGACTAAGTAAAGTGTTTTATCTTAAATACGTCATCTTATCTCAGTTCCCTTTGCTCTTGCAGGACCCAGGCGGAGATGGGTCACACATGTCGGGGCACCATAAACCTGGCCACAGCCAATATCGCGGTGGAAGACTCATGCAATTTCGTCATCTCCAATGGCGGCACGCAGACATATCACCTGAAGGCCAGCTCGGAGGTGGAGCGGCAGCGGTGGATCACAGCACTGGAGCTGGCCAAAGCCAAAGCTTTCCGCATGCAGGCTGAGTCGGGTCAGTTGGAAAGCAAAACCACATTTAAGAAAAGCACTTTGTGGTTTCTGTTTCACGGTTTTCGTTCCTCTTTTTTCCTGCAGATGACTCCGGGGATGACTCCACTTCTCCTGGAGGAGGTCAGGGCTCAGGCTCACGCAACTCAGAGGTGCAGTCCACCCTCCGGACGCTGGGCAGCAAGGTGGAGGATCTCAGCACCTGCAATGACCTCATCGCCAAACACGGCTCTGCACTTCAGCGGTCAGTCCACCTTTCTGCAACAGACTGGACACACTTGACTAAATCTATTGTAGAGGTGCACAATATATATCGGCCGATGATTAAGTATATAAACTTAGTATAACGCGTTGATATGATTCTTTAGGGTCTTAATAAAAAGTCTAACAGTTTGGTTAAAATTTCTCAATGGTAGTGTAAAACACCCTTTTTTCCCTGTCAAAACCAGCTATATTCAAAGCAAGCCGTTTTGTAGCATTTTCCTTTAAATACTAATGAGCTCTGCTGACTCCGCCCCTCTCTTCCGAGCTGCTCTCTGAGGGACTGTTTACTTTAGCCGCATTCATTGTGAAACTTGCTAATTAGCACATTATTAGGAAAGACAATTTGCAAAGATTCATTAAAAAAACATATACTCCATTCTTCTGGAGGTGAAGCTGGATCACAAATAATTTGTGCGAACATAGATGCATTTATGTAGATTGGGGCGCATTCCCTTAAAAAACAAAGGTAATCCACTGCGTCTTCAGCGGCTCAGATGTCGGGAGTAAATGATGACTGCTTTGTTCATTATTACATCCAACAATAGAACACCTCAATCGCTAATGACACTCTTGATGACAGTCAATCAGGGGTCTCCGGTAAAACACCAGTCCAGTCTGTGCTGAAATGCCACTGTCAATCAAACAATCGTGGGAGGGGCCTGGCTGCATCTGAAATCGTCTCGATTTGAGGAAGGGGAAATGATTTAACGAGATTAAAAAAAAAAAAAACACTGGTTTGGATTTTTATCATTCTAGGGTGTTTGTGTACACACACTGCCAACACACATTTCAGTTCAAACTACTCGTAAAATTGCATGTAGCATCTGATTAACCCTTTAAGACTTTACTGTTATTCTTAAAAGTGGAAAACGGTTATAGTCAAGAAAAACTATGTGTCTAAATTAAATTCATTTAACGTTTATTTGTATAGCGCTTTTCACCATACCAATTGTTGCAAAGCAGCTTTACAGGAAGTTAAGTTTCTACAATCTATTCTGTACTAGCTTGTCAGTGGTGACTATGTCGAATTGATGTACATACGGCAGAAATGAGACAATGAACCTTATTAACAGCAGTGATTATATGTTGCAATCAAACCTGTAGCAAAATGTGGTAGTTTATGTTGTTTCAGGGTTGGCATCATCTGAGGTCCTCTGAGGGGTTTGCATCATCTCTTCTCAGGTGTTCGGTCATCTCAGGTCTTTGTAAGGGCTGGATCCAGACTGAAGCTTGTGTAAATCCTAGGTACCATGGGATGTCAAACCTTAGGTTTTGCCCTCAGATTCTGAAGTAGTTTCTTATGCTTTCTTTCAGGTCCTTGTCTGAGCTGGAGGGAGTTCGGCTGGGAGGAGAGACGAGTGAAAAGATTCGGCAGGTGACGGAGCGAGCCACTCTCTTCCGCATCACCTCCAACGCCATGATCAACGTAAGACCTCCGAGCAAATCATCTGCTTTAGGGAAAAAGCAACTCACTGCCTTATTCACTAGTGGTTGTTTGTTTACAGCACACAGAAACCACAGTTAAACGTATTGTTAACGATTCTTTAATAATCTGATCCCCAGGCCTGCCGGGACTTCCTGGCGTTGGCCCAGGCTCACAGTAAGCGCTGGCAGAAAGCCCTGCAGGCCGAGAGAGAGCAGAGAGTGAGACTGGAGGAGACGCTGGAGCAGCTCGCCAAACAACACAACCATCTGGAGAGAGCCTTCAGAGGAGCCACCGTACTGCCTTCATCCAAGAGCAACCCTGCCATAGACAGCAAAGGTGAAGCACGGCTGACGCAGAAAGACTGGGTGCTGCAAAATTATATAGAGACTAATATATAAACACAGATTTCTAATGCATGGTAGCAGCTCCTGGAAGTTCCGGGAGTCTCCCGCATATTGAAAGCGGCTCCCTGAGACCCGCAAATTAGTTAAAATCTCCCGGAATCTAGACCGAGCGAGCAAAACCACGCATGCGAAACAGATACTGTGTTTCAAACCGTGTAGCGCGAGCACGGCAGAGAGGGAGAGGGAGCGAGAGACCTTGCGTGTGTGTGCTAATGTGCGTGTGTGCGAAGCGCATGTCAGACAGAGAGCATCCTGATTGGCCTGTTTCTGCAAATCAACCAATCAATTGTCAGTGTGGGCGGGCTTTTATCTCTTCTCCCGAACAAAATTAATCAGTTATGTCTATCTAGAAACAGGAGCACCATGGCAGACGGAAAGTGCCACAAAAAAAATAAAATAAAAAAAAGTACAAGACACATTTTACGGCAGACTACACGAAAGTGTTCTTATAGATGTAAAACATAATGACAGTCTTGCTCAAGCATTGCCCATGGGAGGTTAAATGATTGCAAAAGGCATGTTGAGGTGAGTTGGCAAGTTTCATTTCATCTGCATATTATTCAGGCTAGTTGCCAAGGCTACATGAAAACAACAAACTCTTTAGACCTGTTTAAAGTTGCAATGGAAAATAAATAAAAGCAGTTGTATAAATTGTATAAGCAGATTATATAAATAGTAAAAGTAATCTAAATATTTAAACATAATTGACGAATAATTACATAGGCCTATAGTTTATAGAAATAATATTTTATGCTAGGCCTATATCTTTTAGGGACCACAACATGTTAGGGAGGCTAAGCGCAGGGAAGTTCTCCCATTCAGATAGGCAAAGTCTCACTGAGAAGGTGACTACAGCTGAGATGTATTTCCTTCCTTCTTTCGGGATACCTCCCTGAAATGACTTTTTGCAGGTTGGGATGTCTGTGGTAGTTGCACACAACAATGAAAAAAAAGACAAGTAGTGGTTTCGAACTCCCCAATTAATGACTTTTCTAAGCTAATCTTTTTCAATGAATCTGTCAGTTGTTTTACAAATCAGTTTTTAACACAGCACACAATTTTCACTAAATATAGGCAATTAATAATAAGATTTAATCTTTTCAATTTTGTTATACAAATATAGCACTATATGGTAATAAACATCAGTAAGTATCTAAATTCACACAACCATTTAGAAGGGTTGAATGTTTCTTCTGAACTTCTTCCTGTGATGCAAATCTGAATATTTTGGCATTATTACTCAGAAATCAGAATTGGGAATCATTCTAATATATAAATTTGCTTGCTTAAGAAACAATTATTATTAATTATTATTATGCTGCTTCATATTTTGGTTGGCACTTTTTTTGATAGACTTTTTTAAGAATTCTGTAACATTATACATGTCTTAATGGCACTTTTGCTCTATGCTTGCTTGCTTAATAGAAGTATAATTTTTTTCAAAAAGTATCAATTTGATACAGTAGTGTGTTTTACAATTTAAATAACTAAATAAAAAAAAAAGAAAATTGGTAATGCAATTTGTCATTAAATCAGATTTTTGAATCCGTTTGAATTGTACAAGTTTGAACTGATTTAAAATACTTTTTTATTCTTTCATAAACATACCGGCTAATTTAAAAGTTGCAGTGAAACCTTTGGAATGTTCAAAGTATTCTTTATTTTTCAAATTGGCATCCAATTCCTTGTAAATTTTGATCGTTCTAACTAATTTCTGTTTTAAAAAAAAATCTGTTTAGTCATACATTTGAATACTGATTTCCTGTATATAAAGCATACTTCTTCTTTCTCTGTCCTGTAGGCCCAGTTCCAGTAAAAGGGGACGTCAGTGACGAGGACGAGGAGAATGAATTCTTTGATGCATGCGAGGACGTTCAAGAGTTTATCACTGTACCAGCAGACCCCAAATATCACAGGTCTGTATTCACTGCCTCGCTCCTGTCGTTTAACTTTTACCTCTCTGTCCCTTAACTCTCTTCTGATATGAGTGTTACTGGACCTAAGTGTGTGTATCCTCTTTCTTCCCTTCCCGTTCCTTATCTCTCTCACTCTCTGGCTCTCTCATACGCTCTTTCTATTTCTCTCAGGAGATCCGGCAGCAATGTCAGTGGAATCAGTAGTGAGCTGGGAATGGACGACGGGACGACGTCGGTAAGGCGTTTATGTACACTGGCAGAATAATTACTTTAATAATGATTTTAAAAGAAGTCTCTTAAAGGGGGGGGGTGAAATGCTATTTCATGCATACTGAGTTTTTTACACTGTTAAAGAGTTGGATTCCCATGCTAAACATGGACAAAGTTTCAAAAATTAATTTGTACGTTTGAAGGAGTATTTCTGTTCCAAAAATACTCCTTCCAGTTTGTCACAAGTTTCGGAAAGTTTTTTTTCGAGTATGGCTCTGTGTGACGTTAGATGGAGCGGAATTTCCTTATATGGGTCCTAAGGGCACTTCTGCCGGAAGAGCGCGCTCCCGTATAGCAGAGCACTGAGAGCACAACAGACTTCACTGATCAGAGCGAGAGCGTCGCGAAATGTCACAAAAGGAGTGTGTTTTTGGTTGCCAGGGCAAGACAACCCTGCACAGATTACCAAAAAAAAACAGCGTTAAGGGACCAGTGGATGGAGTTTATTTTTACAGAGCATCAACGGAGTTGTGCAAGTGTTTGTGTTTGTTCTTTGCATTTTGAAGATGCTTGTTTTACAAACAAGGCCCAGTTTGACGCCGGGTTTGCACATCGTTTATTTCTTAAGGATAATGCAATCCCAACGAAAAAGGGTCACAATTGTGTGTTGGAACCACAGACGGTGAGTAAAACTGCTTCAAATATCTCTGCCTCCTTGTTAGTGCGTCCGCCTCCCATCGGAGACCCGGGTTCGAGCCCCGCTCGGAGCGAGTCGTTGCTGCTGCTGCTTTCGTTCAGTTTCAGCCTCTGGATCTGATTCTGGATCATAAATAAACGGCTGAATCTGACTGTAAGCCATGGTTTGTTTTGGATGATGTTTTTTCCCTCACGATAATGTCACAGCTTCCACATGCTCTCAACGCAAAAGCCTACTGGCGCTCGTGATTCTTTAGCTCCGCCCACACGTCACGCCTCCAGCCGGTCGTGTTTTTCCCGGGAAAAATCGGTACAGACTATCTTTCTCTTATGAATATAATAAAACTAAAGACTTTTTGGAGTTATGAAGGATGCAGTACTACTCTATAGGTACTCAAGATTAACAGGATATTGAGTGAAAACGAGCATTTCACCCCCCCTTTAAGCTCACCAAAGCTCAATTATTTGACCAATAATAGAGTAAAAATAGTAATGTTATGAAATATTACTACAGTTCAAAAACATGATTTTTTAAATATTTCTTGAGCAGCAAATCAGCATATTAGAAGGATTTCACTGTTTTCACTTTATTTTTGGATCAAATAAATGTAGCTTTGATGAGCATAAGAGATGATTTTCAACAACATAAAAAAATTTTGCACACCATTTAAATATATATATATATAAACATATTGATGAATGTTTTTTTTTAATCTTTCACAGCTAGATGAGCAGTCTCTGGGGTCCAATCCCGAATCTCCACAGTCCCGGGAAGTAGTGCCTGTGAGAAAGAGGCGGAGCCGAATCCCAGATAAACCAAATTACTCTCTCAATCTATGGAGCATCATGAAGAACTGTATCGGAAAAGAGCTCTCCAAAATCCCTATGCCTGTAGGCCTATCCATATCTTTACAAGAATCCCAACCAGCCCAGATTCATTTGTTTTCAACACATCCTTTCTTTTCACAGGTGAACTTCAACGAGCCCCTGTCTATGCTGCAGCGTCTCTCTGAGGATCTGGAGTACTACGAGCTGCTGGACCGGGGCGCCAAGTGCCAAAGCTCCCTTGAGCAGATGTGCTACGTAGCAGCTTTCACCGTGTCCTCTTACTCCACCACAGTTCACCGCACGGGCAAACCCTTCAACCCTCTGCTGGGCGAGACATTCGAGCTAGACCGGGGGCAGGAGAGCGGCTACAGGTCCCTCTGTGAGCAGGTGAGCCTTTGTTTATCTTGAGATAGATGAGTTGTGTATGATATTAATCTGTTCTTCTTCCCATCTCTGTCTTCAGGTAAGTCATCATCCTCCGGCTGCGGCACATCACGCGATCTCCGAGCGAGGCTGGACCCTGAGACAGGAGATCGCCCTGGCCAGCAAGTTCAGGGGAAAATATCTCTCCATCATGCCCCTGGGTAACTATTCATCCTATTTTGAGCCTTATTACAATGTTCAAGTTTGTAAAATAACATGCAGCTTTTTCATTCAGGGAAGAGTTGGTCTCATTAGTTCCTTTTCTGAAAAACAGCATTTAAAACAATATGTGTAATGCAAAAAAGCCCAGTAGAAACAACAGTTTTTGGACGCTTTCACTAGCTATGAACATGTTCAACTAACATTTCACAAACACAGAGTGTCACAATATGGTTGATCTTTATTTTTAACAGTAGCAGTTTCAACAGTAACAGCTGTTTAAAATTTTTTATTTTAAAATAAAAAAAAAACATAACTGAAAATGAAACTAAATGTTTTGCCTTTAGAGTGTGCCAGTGCTGTATTTAAAACAGATAAGCCATGTGATATTTTATTTAATGCAACAACATTTTTTAATTGTTTTTTTTTTTATTCACATTTTTAATTGTGACTTAAATATCCAAATACTTTTTTGATATGCCCATTTAAATAGCTGCCCAAACTAGGTTTAGTGATTCGACGATAAGCTAATAATGAATGAAAACATAAACATTTTAAATTAAAATGTATACATTATTTAAAATGAAAACTTTCAATTTAAAACACTAAAAGAAATAATTAGATATTAAATAGAAATGTTTTATTTATGTCATGTAACTATTAACCAACATCAGAGAACTGTAAATGCATCTTTACATTTTTTAAGTATTAAATTCAAATCTCTTGAAAGGCATTTAAATTAAATATTCAAAATCAAAGGGGTTCGACTGACCAAAAAAAAAGAAAAAAAGTAAAAAGGTTGGAATCCCTGCTTTAATGTATTCGTATATTCATATTAAAAAATGAATATTACAATGTCATATGCTTACATTCATGTTTTTAAGCAAGAGCTTTCAAGTTCTTTTTGAACTGCTTGTTTGTTTGCTCCAGGTTCAATTCATTGTATCTTTGAGAAGAGTAACAATCACTACACCTGGAAGAAAGTCACAACCACAGTGCACAATATCATTGTCGGGAAACTCTGGATAGATCAGGTCAGAATACACGCTACTTATTTACATATTTACATATTTTCATATAATCAGCATCAGTGTGTCTGGGTATAAAATGAACTGATGGACTTGTTAGTGGACAATGGTACATGTCACTTGCTTATGTAATTTAAATTATATTATGTAAATAACATGATTGTCACCCAGTTTTCTTGAGCATTAATTTTTTTCTGGTTTTGCAAATCACATTTGCATTATACAAATGCAGCCCTTTAATTACTTAAATATCTGTAGTGGATCATTTTATTCATAAGTGATATTGGTGTGTCTCTCTCTGAATTCAGTCGGGAGAAATAGATGTTGTGAACCACAGAACAGGGGACCGCTGTCATCTCAAGTTCGCGCCGTACAGCTACTTCTCCCGAGACGTGGCCAGAAAGGTGAGTCAGCAGCCGTTTCACTGACTTCTGTCTCCCAGAATGCAGACGTGTCAGTTTTTTCCCCTTTTATTCGTCACCCTTTGCATCTTTTGATGTTCTTTTTGCCCATTCTGTATTTTTTGTCCGCTTTCGCTTCCTTCTTGTGCAATGCCTCTCTCTGTAGGTCACGGGGGTGGTGACGGATAAGGACGGGAAAGCACACTATGTTCTGTCTGGGACGTGGGACGAGAAGATGGAATGCTCTCGTGTGATGCAGAGCAGCAGAGGGGGAGAGAACGGCACCGACGGGCGACAGAAAACCGTCTATCAGACGCTCAAAGCCAAAGAGCTGTGGAGGAAGACACCGCTGCCGTAAGAAATTCCCTGACACGTACAATATTTCCCAAGTTCAAGCTCAGTCGACAGCATTTGAGCCTCGATTTCTTTAAAAAAGCCAAAAAGAACAGTAGCAGTAACAAAAGAGGTGAATGAGCCACTCTGTAAATGTTCAGTCATAGAACCACAAAACATTTTCAGTTATATTTAATATATATAAGACTAATTAATAAATCTGTTTTGAGTTCCCCTTTTTATTTTGTGCTGTTTTGAAAGCAAAGAAATTAAGACATCAGTAGTGAAATGTTTGATGTTCTTTCTAATTAATTTATTATTAGTAGTAGTATTATTATAATACTGCTTTTTTACTGTAGTATTATTGCAAATTATATTTATTTTTATTGTTATTATTGTATGCTCATATTTCTGGTGAATTTAGTGCATTCTAAAATTATAGGCTTCTCATTTCTGCTTTAAAATCCTCCATAAATTGGTCCCACACATTTCAGTTGTGTCTCATTGTAATCTTTTGACTTTTTCAAGAAAACAAGGTTTGGTTTTCAACAGTATGCCACAAATCCTGTCAGTTTAATTTGTACTGATCCTGGAATAGACCTTTAATTAAAGAATGTTAATTAGAGTGCATGACACGATTATTCATGAGTAGTTGGAGCTGTGGCTTAGTGTTTAGTGAATGTTCTCTGGCACATCGTGTTTTGGTGCTCAAGTGAGAATTCGACTGGAATTTCTCAATCTCTCCATAATTTCCTGTCCTTTCTCTCTCTGTACTTTGTAGGGAAGGTGCTGAAAACATGTACTACTTCTCGACCCTGGCGTTGACATTGAATGAGCCGGAGGAGGGTGTAGCTCCCACGGACAGCCGGAGGCGGCCGGATCAGCGTCTGATGGAGCAGGGCCGCTGGGAAGAAGCCAACGCTGAGAAACAAAGACTGGAGGAGAAGCAGCGCACCGTCCGCCGAGAGAGGGAGAGAGAGGCCAACCACAACGGCAGCCCTGCAGAAGAAGTTAAGGAGCCAGCGGACAAGGGTAAAGTGTCCTTTTATTTGTCATTCAGCTCGTCTCCTCGTTTCCTCCGCCTTCTCGGCGTCTCTCGTTCACTCCTCTGTCTCTGTCTTTCACTCAAGCTCTCATTGAGGACTCCATATCTGACTCCCCACTAAAAAGCAAGTACTCCTGTTCTACTACCTTTTCTTTCCTATTTTTAATTGTCGTCTTCTGCGTTTTCTCCCATCTTACACACGCATGCATGCAGACAATGTAATAGTGCTTATTTGCATGACATTAAAGGAATAGTTCACCAAAAAATTTAAATCTTTGTCATTTTCTTCCAAATCCAAGAATTTTCTTGCGTCTAGCTTTTCCACAAAATCAGTGAAAGGGACTTAAACTTGAAATCTTTAAGCAGTGTTATATTTATTCACCTAATATATCATAAAGGTATATTTCTTTTATTTATTATTTTATTATTATTACTGTATTTTCAGAGTAGTAAGTGGTTTTTAAGTTTCTTTTTTTATTTTAAAGTTTCAGTTTTGTATATTTTTGTTAATAGTGATTTTTTTTTTCATTTTAGTACTTGCCTTGACAACTCACTGACATTTTAAGTTTTATGTTTTGTTTTCTTTTATTTTAGTTAACATTTATTTTATTTCAATTAATATACAAGTTTTAATAGTTTTAGATGATTCCTAAAAACTTGGCTCCAAAATGATAACCAAGTACCATAAAAGTAGTAACACACCTGTTTTGTAATACTTTGGTGTCTATGATCCACGTATGCAAAAAAGTGCCATATTGAGGTTTAGAACGACATAAGTGTGAGTAAATCATGACAGGATTTTTATTTTGGGGTGAACTGTCTCTTTAATATCCAGGATCACTTTCCCTGCCTCCATTATGCCATTCACTCATTGTATTCTTTCTTTTTTGTTTTTGCCTTAATTTGCACCCCCCTTTTAAATTTTTGGCTGCTCGTCTCTCAACTCTGATCAGCCGAAGAAGTCGAGATTGCCAGTGAGCCCTCTGAGACCACTTACAAAAGCAAGTACCATCCCATCCCTCTCTCCTAATCAGTCTGTCTCTCACATTTATCATCTAATCATCTTCACTTTCCATCTGTCTGTCCCTCCGTCAGCTGACACAGATGAAACTTCTTCTGATCTTTCACTATCAAGCAAGTAGCAGAATCAGCACAGACTATAGCTGTATAGTGTAGTTTAGTCGTTTTATACTTGATTTGGTTGCTTAGTCCTGAGTTCGATCTCACCCCTGAAGTTTTTCTTTTCTGATTGTGTTTTGCTGCATTCACATCGTCAATATTAACATAATTGCTAGAGTCAAGAAATACAACAATTATAAATCATACTTGAGTCCGTGTGAACTCTATCCTAGATCACTTTTTTTTTAGGAGATTCAGGAGTGAAAAAACTCTATTGAACTCTCATGACTGTCATTCAATAGAAACCAGACAATTATTAGTCTTGGTTCTTATTTAAATGTATTCTTTTGTCATACATGTTTAATTAGATGCCAGTGTGTGTATTTTTCTTCCACTAGTGGGCAGTGTGAAGGCATAAACTAGGAGTATATACAATATCAATTACAGAGACTACAGTCAGTGTAGACTTTAATTTCTTCAGTTCACTCCTCCCATGCATGCTAACCTCTCTCTCACTCCTCTTCTCTTTGCCCGCATCCCTCGATCTTCATCTGTGTGCTTCTGCAGCTGAAACACTGCACGGCTCACACCCACCTGCATACTCAAGCAAGTACCACACACTCGCTCACATCACACAGAGACACATACAAAACCAGTGTTCGTAATGAAGTGTAATTATGTCATTGTAATTGAGTGGAAATTGAGTTGTTAGAGCTAAATTTTTACAGCTTAATTGGGTCATATTATACATTATACAGCATTATACTTTTTTGCTTATAAGCACAAGATCCACAATTCATGTTTATGTAGTTATAATATGACTTTCTTAACTATTGCAAACATACAGCGTATGCATTGGTTATCACAGAAAACTACACATTAACATGCGCTTCCACTTTAACTTTGTGCATTTGTGAGCTGATGGATGAGACCCTCACTGTCTCGTTATCTGCTCTATGTCGCTCTAGTGGAGGGTCCTTATGGAGCTCCAGTCAAAAGCAAGTAACATCCACCCAAAACCCTTCCAGCCCCTCCATTACTCACATCTGATAGAGCTAGGCGGTATGATAAAGCAGAAAACTGTACTTGAACAATTAAATTGACTTGCTACTCACATTGAGTGTGAACGTGTAAGATTTTTGCACACCTGATTTTGCACACCTGTGCTTTAATAAAATCTAATTTAATATTTAAAAATAAATGTACTTTGGCTAATAAAATTAAATATTAAAAGAAAAAAATATATGTATGAAATTTTTTTTTTTAAATATATATTTGAGTTAGACAGTAATGTTATGTTCTTATGTAATTATTCACATCATATTAAGTTTTACTTTATTTTACCAAAGTCCTTGTTACAGTGCAATTATGTATTTAGGTAGCGAGTTATATTAATTAACTGCATGTATTTACTATATGGTTAGAGTTAGGATGAGCGTTTGGTTTCATGTTAGTTGCATGTAATCATGAATAATTTATTGTTATTACTATAGTAAGTACACAATGTGTAACAAGGACACTGTAAAAGAAAATTGTTATTAATATTTAATATATACTACCTAGATATTATATTTTATGTGGCTCATTTTCCAGCAAAAATAACTGGGACTGTGATATAAAATGCTGGTCATGCCGCCCACCTCTAAACTTTACCAATATTTTTTCCTTTATTTGCTTTATTCTTCTTCCCGAGTTGTCCATGTGCCTCTCTTAGCTGCTGTTTATCAGCCTGTTGAGTGAATATAGAAAGCGAGACATGTTGAATCAGAGACTGTAGCTGATTGTTTAAGAAGTATAGATTTAATAGTTTAGTCAGCATTTGTTTTGTAAGCTCCAGGCTGTATTTGAAATGGTTTCTAATATCTTTGTAGAAAAGGGCTCTATTGAGTTACTAGCATCCTCATATATGTTCTGTTCTCTAATTAAGTGACTGTTTGTTTGCTTTTGTATGTACGTGTCCGCTTTGTTCGATCAGGTGGTCACCAGGACAATTACAAGCCCATGTGGTTCGAGCGGCAGGTCGACCCGATGACAGGAGAGCCCACGCACATCTACAGAGGAGGATACTGGGAAGCTAAGGAGCAAGGCAACTGGGACTCCTGCCCGGATATCTTCTGATCCCAGTCACACACATGCCCCAAGATGTCTTCACTGTCCCGATTCCCGGAAGATAACAAACAAATGAAAGCTCAGTCAGCTGCCCCTTCTCTTTTCCCGTATCGTAGTATATCAAGATGCGTGTCCTCTCTTTCGCCAGCCGTGCTCCACTCAGTGGACAGTAAGGGACACCGAATTGGACACCACCATTTACCGTGTGTCTCTCTGTTCTCCTCGTGTTCACGGGATTATTAGAGAATAGGGTTCACCATTCAGTAAACGCTAACGTTAGGAAAACATATCCTTTCCCGCTCCACAAATCTTCCTCAAGCTGTGGACGTCATATCCTTAAACATCTGGGGGATATGAAGGCTTGTTTGTGTGTGTGTGTGTGTGTGTGTGTGTGTGTGTGTGTGTGTGTGTGAATGAGTTCAGAGAAGCGCTGTAGTGCTCTTTCTTTTCATTGAGCATGTTTGTGTGAAAGATGAAGTTTAAGAGCTCGCCTTGGTTTGTGGTTTTTAAAGGAATGGTTTGCGTAAATATGAAAGCTCTGTCATTGTTTACTCACCACCTTATTTCTTTTGCAAAACAAATATGTTTGTGCACGACATGTCAAGCACTAAAAAGTATGATAAAAGTACCATTAAAGTGCGATTTGAGGAGCTATGTTCCTACTCAATTTATACAATAGCTTTCTGTGAGGAGTTCTCAAATTGTTTGAACGCCAGTTGCGACAAAATAGTCAAACTGCACCATTTTTTAAAACTCTAATCAAATTTAATATCAGAGCTCTCACGTATTAGAAGATTATCAGTAAATTGCACTCTTTTCATTCACACTAAGTCAATGCATTACTTCATATATAACAAACAAGTCATATGCATCACTTTTATGGTGGTTTTAAGGCGTTAGTTTGGTCCCTTTTGGAGTTTGACAGCCTATAAACTGTTCTACAGAAGAAAAACACCATCAAAAAGTATAATGAAAGTAGAGATTTGAGATGTTATATTCTTTCTGAATCTACTATACAGTGCATAAATTTTTTTTTTACGATTTCAGAGCTTCGGCAGATTTGGAAGATTGTCCGTGAATAAATCATTCTTTTCTGTCAATAAGCAATCATATTACTTGAAATGTAACTCAAAAGTCACATGCATCAATTTCATTGTGCTTTTCAGTCTTTTTTTTTTTTTTTTTTTTGGGTCCTTTTTGGACCTTGACAGACTATAACCTGTTGTTCAAAAAAACAAAAAAACATTATTTATAATGAAAGTAGGCTAAGTCATTTGTGAAGCTATATTACAAGTCTCCTAGTTTTATGCAAGTTTTCTTTATCTGTTCAAATTGGCATGATAATTATAAAACGCAATAATCAATAGCATTTTGGAGTCGATGACCATCAAACCACACAATTTCCTCCCAAATGAATGTCGGACCTTTAACAGAAGAAAATATTTTCAGTGAATAACAATGTAAATTCCAGACTTTTCACATTACTTGAAATACAACGCACAATTTGTATGCATTACTTTCATGGTGCCTTTAAGTCATTATTTTGTCTCTTTATAAATAAAAAAAATACAAATAAACAATGTGGGTTTGAATGACCCGAGGGTGAGTAAACAATGGCATCATTTTCATTTTTGCTTGAACTGTTCTTTTGGCTCCCATCACAACTGTACAGTCCTCTCGATCCATTTTGATCTTCTTAATAACACCTGAAAAAATTTAAATCTCTTAAAATGACTAACCAGTTGTCCAAAGCATGTTTGTTTCTAGCCTCCAGAACAGCAGATTGTGCTGTTATAAGCAGGAGAGCCATGTAAAGAACTCGATGTTAGCTGCACTGCTCGAGTTTAGCTTCAGTGTTTCAAACTGACAAGTCGCTGTGATGTGAAGGTTTCGCCTTCATCCTGGGCACAGATGCATTATGGGCCTCTCCTGCTCTCGTGGAAAGGGGTGAAAAGAGGGACGGTGTCCACAACCTGAGGCGCTCGAGTGTGTGTGTGTGTGTGTGTGTGTGTGTGTGTGTGTGTGTGTGTGTGTGTGTGTGTGTGTGTTCAGATGAACACGTGAGGTCAAGGGAGTCTCAAACCTATGTGTGTATGTGTGTGATCATGAGTGATGTATTTGGGGTTTGTTGAATATTCCAGTGAAACAAAAGAGAAAAATTGCATTTTATTTTCAAGTGTACTTAAAGACATGCGTGGGAAAATAAAGCAAAGTTACAGCAACGCAAAAACATTGCGGATACTTGTGTATATATATCAAATAATAAAGTAAAATATTCATACTATTAATACCAATTCTTCTTCTGCTGACACTGACAGTTAGAGTTATAATCATGATGGTAATTTTGATGTAGTTTGAGGGTTCAGCACAATTATTTGTATTTTTTTTATACAAAGCGCAGTTGTTCTTTCTTCATGTCAAAGACAAAACATTTTGCTCGATGTCCTTCAAGGGATACAGACTAATGGAAATGTTATATTTGTGTACATCTATCCCATCATCCAGTTCTGTTAAAACTGCGGTTTCAGTCTGAATTCACAGTTGTACTGCTGTTTGTAATAACTACAGATTCTATTTTCTTTGTTTGCAGTCTTTGTACAACTGTAGAACTTCTTTTTTTCATTGATTTCTTTCCTTTGACTGTCATTCCTGACAGTTTTCCTCACTAACGCTGGTTGGCATCGTTTTTTTTGTTTGTCCTGTTGGTGTTGTCCCTCTCTTGGCCTCTGATCATTGTGTTGCAGCACAGAATTGCTCTTGACTGCCGTCATGGTGCAGATGATGGTGTAATAAAAGC
This sequence comes from Carassius auratus, assembly GCF_003368295.1. Lineage (NCBI taxonomy): Eukaryota > Metazoa > Chordata > Actinopteri > Cypriniformes > Cyprinidae > Carassius > Carassius auratus. The sequence continues at coordinate 36,484 of NW_020528515.1, forward strand.
TGGTTTGAAAAGGAAATGATCAAAAGAAAACAGCCTGTCATGCCTGTCTTTTTGTATTTTCACTTTTTGCATAATTTGCAAGTAGAGAGTATGGCTGAAATGCAGTTGATAAGCAGTAAGTTTCAGTTTCCTGTCTTTGCTCTGGATGACAAGCAGGTTTAGTGTGCACTGCATACCGTTTATTATTCCCTTCCAAAAATCTTAAGTTTCTATTTCCCAGCTGTGAGCTTTTCTAAGGAGGCGTGTCTCGAAATATTCATTTTAAAAAGAACTCGCTCTCACTATAACTCACTATAGGTCAACAACCAGATCACTGCAGGAAACTTGGAGGACCAGTCTTCACCATACAAGGTAAAAATTAAGACATTTGTGTTTTCCACAAGGACAGGACATGCTTAAAAATCTTTCTCTTACATGGTTTTAGAGGAACTGTATATGAGACACAGAAACATCAAATAGAAATTCAACCATAATTTCACGATCAATAATGTATGTTTACAACATTCTCAAAAATGTCTTTATTTTAATTATACAATTTCAAGAGAAAATTTAAACACCGCTGTCTTTTCTACGTATTTAAATACTAAAAAAATGTGTTTTTTTTAACCTGTGTTGATGTTTAGTTAACTGGTGTTTCCGACAATAATGTATATGATTGTAGCAAAATAAAACTTTTAAAAATTTTAAGTGTTACCTTTAAAGCTATAAATTGGCTAAACTTTATTCAGTATTTTTATAAGTTTGTATTAATACATTGTATATTAAAAAACGTATTGGAATTCTACATTCAACAAAAGACTAAGAAAGTTTGTCTTTTATATTTAATACTTAAATTATTTGTCACAACATGACCATTGAAATGGTGGGAAACGGTGGAAAGCATAAATGCTGAAAAATTGCATCATCTAAAATGCACTTTCCCTTCAAAAGAATTTATATTTACTGCCTGATTATTTGGTTTTACTATTGTTCTAAATATTTCTTCATTGTCTCTTTCTCTTACATAGCTGTCCATCATGGTGCAAACTCTGAATGAACTGTCCCAGCTAAAATACTCCGACTACGGTCAGCCGTGGCCTAGACATGGCTTGAACCTGTTGTATTGGTTTGCTCATGACTACATCTACTTCAGAAATGGGCAGATTGCCTCCATCTATAATCCTCAAGATGGAGACTTTGGTTTCCACCAGTACCATAACAGAATTGAAGATGATGATGATCACATTGTACCCCTTCAGACTCTCCCATACTATGAGGTGGGCAACCTGAACTCTCCAGGTGCAGACGAACTCCCAAATGATGTCAGGGCCAATTACATGCACAGCAATCGTGACAGTAACAAGGATCGCATTATTGTGCGTCAGGACGCCAATGGCAACTTCAACCGAGTGTATGTGACTGAACACAGTGACCCGAGACGCTTCGACAGCAGCAGAACCTACAGAGTGAGCCAGGGCCTCCTCCTGATCATCAAGAACATGACTCGAGAGCAGTATCTCAAACAGACATACCACACTCAGGAAGATCGTGCCGGAATCACACTACAGAGCTGTAACGTTAATGAGACTGCAGCCGACAACAACTCCTGGTGTACCATTCTTTGAGCCATTAAAGAGCTGCTGAGATTAACCTGCTTTCATTATATCCGTGATTATTATATACATTTTATTATGTAATGGCAAATTGATAAAAGCATTACTGTTTTGAAGCGCCTGTGGTTTGAGGATAGTGTGTTAAATGCATTGAACGTGTGGTTGTAAATGATCTTGAGTCATTTTTACGAGATAACGCTGCAGTCTGGTTAAAAATTATCCAAAGTAATCTTATAATGTTTTCTAATTTGTGTAGTACTGGTTGAAATTCTTGAAAATTCGTGCTTGCTGCTGCGTCATTACGTCACATCAGTAAACATTAAGAAGTTGTCCCGGCTAGTTATGCTATATTTGCTATATTGCACATGAGGAGCTGGAATACTTACATTTATCATTTTGATGGCAGATAGTAATCCAGAAAGGATGTGTGTTTACAGCGGCATCGCACGCAAATCTACATGCTAATACACATGTAGTCACGCAATGCCGATGTTGTTCAAATTAACAATTTGACAAAAAAAGTATAACAATAATAGTAATTTGCATGGTTTTATTTGATATGAGCTAAGTGAATGTTAGATTTTTAATCACCATTACTAGCGCAATGTAATGCTTTTTTCCTCAGTTGGTCAGAACAAAAGTGACAGACTAGTTCCGATGACAATATCCGGTGATTGTTTTTTATTTGGGACATATATTCCAAGATATAGAAACTGTTATTCATAAGTACAGTATTCACGCCGGCGCAGTGACTGACAGCCACACATTCACCTTAAAACATTAGATTCATCCGTGCAAGAGCCTTTGCAATGCACAACCCTCTCAAAGATGATAATATATAAATATCTGCAAATATCTGCAGTTGCAGGTTTCAAATAGAGATGGTGACAAAGAGGCAAAACTTACAGACTTCAGCTTTATATTTATTCGAGTTTATTAAAATGCATTTCGATGACTTTAACCAGCATGTGGAGATTCCAGCGCTTTGATTCATTTTGTGAAGCAACTGGTTCGATTGAACAGACGTTTCAAAAAACATTGCGTCTTCCGTCACTGTTATAAATGCATGTCTCCTGTTATATAATCACAAGTCTTGATTCATTTACTGGTTTCCTTTGATTTCTATTAAATGTGTGGTTTCTCTGGCTTGGCTTGAAATAAAATGACTTTGGAAACTCTTAATTTGAAATGTTCTTTTTTTCTTTGTGCAAATGAATCTCTTTTAGTAGCCTAATATCAGATGCCCTTCGAAAACAGGTGAGACTGGTGATTTTCATTCCTCATTAAGTATTTTTTGTCTGAAATGTTTTGATGAAAAGATTATTCCACTGTTATTCACTTTTTGGCTGTAAATGTCTGGCACAAAGCAACATAAGTTTTTGTTGACAGAGATTTCTCCACCCACAAAAGTCATTATCCGAGTGTGAACACTTCTGCAGGATAGCTGGACTCGTGTTCATATTGCTGATTTTTTTTTATTGTTTTATTAGTTACAAAATCAGGTTAGGAGTGTCTATATAGCAGTATCTTTGCCCTCACACAAGACAATGTGTAAGCTGCTACATACGAGGAGCTGCTGGATACAACCGTTCATTACCAGATACTTACAGGTATTTATTTATAAAAAATGATGCATACATTAGCTGGAATATGACAGCCAATCTTGAGGTGCTTGCAAATTAACCCTTCATTTTACTGCAAGATTCTTAGAGGATCAGTTTTTCTATTGCTAGGCCTAAAGATTTCTGATCATATTTCTGTAAAATAAAAGTGATTAATGCATGCCGACTTTGTTCTGCTGATATTGAGAGAAAATAGTCTGAATGGATTTTAACATGCCTAAAAGTGAACTGATATTACTGCAGTTTTATTAATAGTTAAACATCCCATCAAATAAGAAAATAATTAATTACAGGCTTTTCATTTCAACAGTCTTAGTTATGCATTTGGATTTTGAATTTTTTACTGTTTGTTTGATGCTAAAATATATGCATTTACATTACATATGCACTTTTGCTTGAGTAAAATCAACACGGTTCTTCACTTTTTCAGCATAATTGTAATGGACACTGTGAGAACCCTGTATAAGTTGTCTGATCTGAGACAGACCAGGTTTGGTCAACCACCTCCCAGACACGGTCTGAGCTTGTTGTGGTGGTTTGCTCATGATTGTGTTCAGATTGATTTCAATGGTCGTATGATTGCAGAGTGCAACCCTAAAAATGGAGCTTTTGGTTTCCACCGATTCCATAATAGGGATGGACTGCTTCCTTACAGTGACCTACTGTACTATGAGGTGGGCAACCTCAACTACACTGACTCACTGCCTGATTATGTCACTGAGAATTACACTGGATATTCAGACAGCAGCAATAAAGACCGCATCATTGTTTCCTTTGACCCAAGGCGGAGAAGATTTGAGAATATTTATGTGACACAGCACTCAGATCAGGTGCACTTTGACCAGAATCACACCTACTGTATTAGCACTGAACTCATCAAGGACATTCAAGACTTGAGCCGTGAAGACTTCCTCAGAGAACCCTTGAATCATTCTGAACATATATCCATAGACATATATCAGTCAGAGCAGGGAGAAACCTGTCAGAATATTAGCAATGAACTCATCGAGGACAATCAAGACTCGGATCATTCCGTAGACATGCCTCAGTCAGAGCAACACAACCAGACACACTGCAGTCAGAGAAAGAAATGCTGCTGTGTGCTGCTGTGCTGCTGTGTGCTGGTTCTGCTGCTCATTATTGCTACTGCTGTCTATTTATTGTTATTCTAGATGATTTGAAATGGCATGTTGCAGTTTGTTCCCTTTGAGTCAGTTGTTTATTGTGATGAAATTGAACACGTTTATTATTATGTTGAGCATTGTAAATGTATGACAACATTCTTTTTAGATTTAGAAGGAACAAATCTAATATATATAATACATTTCTTCATTTCTTTATTCATATTTGTTTTTGCTTATTCTTTGAAATATACAGAGACTGTATTAGAACTAAAACTCCAAAACCATTAACTTGTGTGTTTGTGCAATTTTTATTTTATTTTATTTAAAAATGTGAACTTGTCTATTACTTTGCCTTGACTGACAATGATATTTTAATTTCATTAACTATAAATCCTAAAAAATTGTATTACACTGTCTGTTTCCTTCATAGTCAGCTGCTCTCTCTTCCTGTTTAATTTTGGATGAATTAAAGTGCTTGTTATACACTCACCTCTGACTCAAACAAATTTGTATATTATTACCCAAAACTCCTGTTTACCCCTTGTCCTACTGTATGCTGTCACAAAAGGCCAGTGTGTGTTCATTGAATTGACCTTCGCAGGTAGTTTGACAGGCAATCCGACCAATCATAATGTGAAATAATTCATTTTTCAATGAGAAACAAACCAGACTTGAGAGCAGATCAAAATCGGTGAACTTGAAAACTGGTGTGTATTGACGTCTTTCCGCAAACAAGATACCTTCTGATGTTCATTCATGTTTATTAAAGAGGAAGAGATGAAGTGTTCATATGATCTGTTTTAGTGTTAAAAGGGAAACACAATTACTCCACTTAAAGGGGTCATATGATGTGATTTAAAAATGTTCTTTCTCTTTGGAGTGTTATAAGCTCAACAAGATCTGGTTATAGATTTTGAATTAGTTAGCTGGTCATGATCCTCAATAATATGTATTTGAATTAATGCATAATAGTGGCACCATACTGTAAAGTGTTCCTAGTTTCATAGTTTCTGGCTTGTAGCACTGGGACACAAGGCCGTCACAGGCTTCAAGCATTCAGCCAATCACAATGCACTGGATAGCTAGCCAATCAGAGCACACATTCATTTTTTTAAGAACAATGAGCTTTGTAAATTTGACGCCCAGAAAGGCGAGGCATAGAGGAGCAACAAAATTATGTGGAAATTAAGGCCGGGACTTTAACGCGTTAATTGAGATTAAGTAATTACACAAAAAATAACGCGTTGATTAAGATTAATTAGTTAAAGAAAAACAATTGACGCATTTTTAATAACTTATTTTTGCACCGCGGAACGTTTTTCACTGGATGAGTTTCGGCGGACCGATTATACTGAAGCACCAACTAGCGTTCGCATCATAGACAGTAAAAGAAATGGACACAGCGACCCCACTAGAACTCAATTGAGACAAATGAAGCCCATTTTTTGCGTTTTTTAGCACTTCCGTTTCTGACGCGCAGACTCAAACGAAGCTTGACGACATCAGCAACCTGTCTGACAGATGTAAATCTTCTAGTAGCTGTGCGTGCAAACTGCCATCGTTAATCTTGCAGAGACGGCGAGCTTGAGCGGGGAGTTCTTTGTCGTGAGTGAGCAGGAGTAAGTTTTCTGATTAATTATTTTGTATAGTATTTTAAAATGTAACGCCAGTATGCCATATTAAGTTAATTGCCTGCGAGCTTCTCCTCCTGTCTGTACGGTAATGAGACAGAGAGACGAGTGGTTATGACGCAATCGTTAGCCTATTTTTTACAAAAACTGTTTATACGGGGCCATAATGTAACATAGAAGGTAATGGAGCCCTTTATACATTGTCGTGTATCTTTAGAAATAAATAATGGACAAACGGGGTCTTTAAATGCCTCAGATATAAAGTTATTCGCTGTCAAAGTGTCGCCAAAATGAATGGGAGTCAATGGGAATGCTAACGTAAGTGAAGTTCTGCTAAAAGATGGCAGCCCCCAGCCGACTTCAACTTCCCGTCGACTTCCTTGCCGCCTGGTTCACATATCACCGCAGCACATGATCGAACCTCAAGTATCACCTCAACGCAAAACATATAGCAGCTAGCGTGGACTTTACACTTTTTGTTGAACTATGTATTATTTTGTTTGTGCAACAGTTTATGTTAAACTCTTTATTGTTTTGGCCAAGGTTATTGAGAGTTGGACTTATATATTATGGCCTCTGAAGCAACAGAGAGATGTTTTCTAATAGTCAGTGTTTCCAATGTTCTGAATGTACTTGACAGTATTGTGTTTTACTTAAAAAACACTTTACAGAAGGTTCCAGCACCTATAAGCTTCCTGATTTTCCGAAATGTACTATTTCTAAATTGTTTCTAAATATGCTATTGCTACACTTAATGGCAAAAATTTCACTGGTCCGCTAGACTTAGTTGAACAAAAATAAACAATATTTTGTTGCTTAAGCTTATGTATTCAGTCATTATTCAATGGTATACTATAAATCCATGGGAAAAAATTACTTAGCACTGTTCTCAGATCAAATATTTATATGCGATTAAAATGCGATTAATTTCGATTAATTAATTACAAAGCCTCTAATTAATTAGATTAATTTTTTTAATCGAGTCCCGGCCCTAGTGGAAATATAAACACATTGCATTACACCAAATACACAAAATAATGTTCTTTTTAGCAATTTTAAGACACAATTGCCTGTGAGTTTCTCAGCTAAAAATATGTGGCATGAAGCCCCATCAGTTTCTCTTTGAAGAACATTCTCCACACACAAAAGCCATTATCAATGTGTGAACACTTCTGCAGATAAGGTGGATTTATTTTATGTGTGGATTCGTGTTCATAGCTGATTTTTATTCCTTTATTAGTTCAGGCTAGGAGCATTAATATAGCAGTAACTTTGACCACACACAAGACACTGGGGAAGTTGCTGCATACAGGAAATGCGTGACGCAACATTTCCTTTCCAGATACACGGTAAGAGCACTTGAATTGTTCCAGCTGTTTATTTATTCACAATAAAATTATATATGATTTAGTATCAAATTAGCTGGACTTCGACAGCCGATTTTGACTTCCTTTATTTTTACTTTTTGAATTGTACTCCAACTGCAGATTAACCCTTAATCCAGCGTTGCCAGGTTTTCACAGGAAAACTGCCCAATCTGATTTTTGGCGTGGTTCCCTCTGCCAAAATTCGCATTTTAGGGGATAAATATCATGTTTTTGGAGTCGCTTAAACAAGCGGACATGAAAAACAACCCCGTGGCAACAGTTTTAAAGTAGAGGACTTGGCAACACTGCCTTCATCTTACTGCAAGAGTCTAAGAGGATCAGTCTTTCTACTGCTACCGAGATCTTTCTGATTGTATTTCTGTGTAAGTGATCAGTGCATGCAGATAGTCAGTCTAGGAGCCCACATACTTTATTCTGTTGATACTGAGAGAAAAAATCATCTGGATGGATTTAGCATGTCAAAAGTGAGCTGATATTACTACACCGTTATTGATAGCTGAAAACCCCATCCAGTATTGAGCTTATACAGTATTTGTAATAAATGAATATTCAAAGGGCAGCAGATCTGAAGAAAATCTTTTGCATAACAAGCTTTACGATTTTACAGAATTCCTGTGTGTTCCAATGTGTCATTCCTTCTTAGTTTTTACAGGGTTTTCTTTGTAACTTTATTAACACTTTTAATTTGAAATATAAACGTTACATTATTTTAATTTCATGCACATTTGTTTGAGTAAAACCAAATCTGTTATTTAATTTTTTTGCCCAACAGGATTGTCGGGAACATGGTGAGAACCCTGTATGATTTGTCTGATCTGAAAGAGACCAGGTTTGGTCAGCCGAGTCCCAGACACGGTCTGAGCTTGTTGTGGTGGTTTGCTCATAATTGTGTTCAGATTGACTCGAACAGTCGTATGTCTGCACTGTACAACCCTGAAAATGGAGCTTTTGGTTTTGATCTATTCTATAATCGGGAAAGACTTCTTCCTTACAGTAATCGTCCATACTATGAGGTGGGCAACCTAAATAACCCTGGATCACTGCCTCGGTATGTCACTAAGAAGTACACTGGATATTCAGACGACAGCAACAAAGATCGCATCATTGTTTCCTTTAACTCACATTGGAACAGTTTTGAGAAGATTTATGTGACACAGCACTCGGATGAGGTGCACTTTGACCAGAATCACACTTACCGCATTAGCCCTAATCTTCTGGAGGACATTCAAGAGTTAAACCTGAAAAAATTCCTCAGAAAAACTATTAATAATTCTTATCAGATTTCGTACCAAATGCATTGCACACCGTGTCCATCTCCAGCTCCGTCTGTAAAGACTGAATCCAACCAGAGGCAAGGGTCTAAATCTGTCAAGGGTGTTTGTGCAGATTTCTGCGAAGTACTTTTTTGTATCATCATCATATTTTTTTCATTTTGTTCATTTCGTTTTCAAAAATGAAAATATAGTTTTCATGCTGTTTGTTGTTCATTTTGAAGCTGTGTATTATTAGAGCTGTGACTTATTTGGATGAAAGGGTCTCCTAAATGAATAACTGTATAATCTGATGGATGTTCATATAATTATAATGAGATGTTCATAATTCAGTAAATGCGAGATATGATGTTAAGCTTTGTTTTTTATCACTGGATTCTTTTAATGATTTATTACTATGATGCAGATAAATATTCAAGATTGAGGGAGACAAAAGATGAACTTATCATAAAATAAAAAAAAACAAAACAGAAAAGACCGGTAATATATCATAAACTACGAATTGTATCTCATGTCATTGATAACAGCTAAGAATACTTTCTAAAATAAATACATGCCATTTATTACATTTATGCATTTAGCAGACACTTTTATCCAAAGAAAATTAAAGTGCATTCTTCAGGCTATAGTACACTTATTTTTATTTTTATTTTTTACCAGTATGTACGTCATATTAAACAAATTATTAATATGAAACCTAAATATGAGTGAGACATTATAGTTTGATATGAGTTTCATATAAATCTCTGTATTATCTGCCCCATCTGCTCTAATGTGTTTCTGCTAGTTTCACTTTCCATAGCATGAGTTTCTATTCATCAGAACAGAAACAGACAGACACACACACACACACACACACATAGTACAACCTGTAGGACAACTAGTGTGTTTTACTACATTGTAGTTTGTGTCATGAATTCAGTGACATCAGCAAACACGCAAAGCTGTCATGTCATGTAAATGAAGCAGCCAGAGCCAGAGACCTAGACTGGCTTCTACAAGGTAAGACGTATCATTTTCAACGCTTCTATACACACACAAACACACACACATACATTATATATGTATGTGTGTGTGTTTATATATATATATATATATATATATATATATATATATATATATATATATATATATATATATATATATATATATATATATATATATATATAATGTATGTGTGTGTGTTTATATATATATATATATATATATATATATATATATATATATAATGTATATATATATATATATATATACATTTTATTGATTCTGAACCGTGTTTTTATAAAATTACAGATTAACCCTTTGTCTCACTGCAGTACTCCTAGAAGGTCAGATTTTCTCAGTTTTGTTGAAGTGATCAGTGTCTTTCATTCCTTTTGTACTTGCTGTTTGGTTTTGATCAGTCTAGGACAAAACAGACTTTAATGTGCTGCTTTGAGAGAAAAACTGCTGAACAGATTCAAAGACAGCTAAGAGTTTGGTACTGTTTATTGGTAGCTGGAAACACCATCGAATTAGCCCAAATATTTAATAAATTATTGTGCACGTGAGGGTTTTGACTGAACATTATGAAAAACACTTGTTCCATTTCTGCAGACTTAACTAATAATGAAGGATGAGCTAATGATTTAAATGAAGTCCTGATGAAGAACTCATTCATGTTCCTTCTTAGTTTTACATTTTGCAGTTTTCCGTAATTGTACATTTTCTATTATAAAGCACAATATTGAAACATTTATTGCAATAAATGTGCACTTTCTTCAACAGGATTGTCGGGAACATGGTGAGAACCCTGAATAATGTGTCCGAGCTGAGACAGACTGGGTTTGGTCAGCCGAGTTCCAGACACTGTCTGAGCTTGTTGTGGTGGTTTGCTCATGATTGTGTTAAGATTGGCTCGAACGGTCGTATGATTGCACAGTATGACCCTAGAAATGGAGCGTTTGGTTTTGAACTATTCCATAACAGGGAAAGCATTCTTCCTTACAGTGATCTACTATACTATGAGGTGGGAAACCTGCACAAAGCCCGCTCACTGCCTCCTTATGTCATTGAGAAGTACACTGGATATTCAGAAGACAGCAACACAGATCGCATCATTGTTTCCTTTAACTCAAGGCTGAACAAATTTGAAAAGATTTATGTGACACAGCATTCAGATCAGAAAAACTTTGAACAAAATCGCACTTACTGTATTAGTACTGATCTCCTGAAGGACATTAAAGAGTTAAGTCGTGAAGACTTCCTCAGAGGACGCACAAATCGTTCTGAACAGTTCTCTATAAGCATGCCTCCGTCAGTGCAGCGCAGGCAGACAAACACCTGTCTGAGCTGGAAATGCCGCTGTGCGCTGATTGGCTGTTCTCTGCTGTTCATTGCTATTGTTGGTGGAGCTATTGCTCTCTGTTTGTATTTAAAGCCAAAATAGATTGAATCTGTTGCAGTTTGTTGTTCTAGATAATTTGAGTCAGTTTCTTATTTAAATAAACTTAATACATAATACATATACTTAATAATAATACATTTATTAACACGTTTATTATCATGTGTGATGTGGAGGGTTGCATGTTAATCACAGCATTCTTTTTAATGTTTCATTGCAAGACTTTGGGTGATACATCACATACTAATAACTGTCTTCATTTATAATAATTTCTGTACTTTTTGTGCTTATCCTTTGAAATATATTCTTTGTATTACCTTAAAACTAAAACTCCCAAAACCATTGACTTGTGTTTGTGTGATTCTTTTTATTGAACAATGTAAACTTGTCTAATAACTTTGGCATAAGTGTCAACAATATATTTAATGTCATTAACTATAAATTGTAATTTATTATAATATATTTAAATATTAATAATATATAATATTATTACATTGTGATATATGAAATATATTTAATTTGAATATAAGACATTACACAATTAATTATGATCCAGCAATAATGTGTTTCTGTTTCTAAACTGATGCGTTTCTGTTCATCACCACAGATGAACACACACACCTGCAGTACAACTAGTGTGTTACTAGTTCCTGTCACGAGCTCTGGGACGTCAGCAAATATGCATTATCAATGTCACAAAAGATGAGGCGGTCAAAATCTATTCATACTTTGGGAGTGGTTTTTTTTTCTTCTTTTTTTTCTTTTTTACGTGTGTTTTCCTCGTCTGCTTTACTTTCACTTTCCTGGTTATTCCCCTTCTTCTGCAGCTATGGAAGATAAACACTTTCTATCTTTATTTTAATAGTTTAACGAGAAAGGAAAGCAAAAGAAAAAGAAAAGAAAATGAAAAGAAGAGAAAAGAAAATAAAAGAAATGAAAATAAAAAAACGAAAAGAAAAAAAATATGATATATGTATTAAAAGTTGACAAAAAATAAGAACAATTTAACATTTTTGTAACAATTTTATATAGCCCCATATCCTATATATATTTATATTATATATTTATATATATTTATTTTTTACATTTAAATTTTAAATGGTATATATATATATATATATATATATATATATATATGCCTATTTTAGTAGGTCAAGAAATTAGACTAGTTTAAACTTTGAGCTAGGTTGTAATTCATTAATCTGGTGTATTCTTGTTGAAGTGTTGAGGTTCAAGTTTGTCTCCGCCCACTGACAGAGATATAAATAATAACAGGAGCGCGCGCTGCACAGACGCAGATCCTTCATACGCTTGAATAAGGTACAGTATTCTGTCTGTTTATCTGATTTGAATTTATTTTTTGTTACTAAGACTTCAGTTACATTACAGGATCGTTTTAAACTTAACGCGGGATATTGGTGTTTAAATGTGCGTTTTTAAACAACGACAAACATCTGTTCAGTAAATTATTTGTGTTGACATCATCTGCAGTCTGCAACAGATGGGCTGAACTGTGTGTGCATTTACACAGAAACGAAACCTAGTACACTTGTTGGTCAAATAAAACTATAGTGCATTAAGAGAGTGAACATGGATTGAAACGAAATAGCCGGGCAGACTCGAGCAAAAAAAAAAAAAAAAAAAAGTAAACTCCATATAAACTTTACATAAAAAAAAAACTTTTTTCTTTTTACATTTTTGCTTTACATTTAGCATTTTTCTTTTTCATTTTGATCTGTACCCTGCACACTTGTTTATGCAAACAATATCTGCCATAGGCCTGTAATTAAACTGTATTATTTATAATCAATATAAAAAAGATAGATACACAGAACATGTGCCAAGCTAAAGGCAAGTATGTAAGAAAAATGTCTTCTTCAAGGTCAACATGAGGGAGAATTATTGAGGACATGAATGAAAGCTGATTATTTTAGTGCTCTATTATGATCCTTCTGAAAATTAACAACAACAAAAAAAACATTAAATTATATATACATCACATATATAAATTATATAATATTATAGGTTATATTATTTAATACATGGTATTATACCATCACACTTCATTCTATTTAATTAAGTCCTGCAATTTTGCACAATGCTGTCACATTTATTCTTTTACTTATTTATTTCCCCCCTGTCTGTTTTCAAGACGCAGACTGGCCCAAATGAGGACGCTGAATGAACTGTCCCATCTGAGAGAGACCAGGTTTGGTCAGCCGTATCCCAGACATGGTCTCATTCTGCTGTGGTGGTTTGCTCACGAATGTGTTGAGATTGATGACGACGGTATTATGATTGCACTATGTGACCCAGAGGACAGAGATTTTGGGTTCCATCCGTTCCATAATTCAGAAGGAATTCTTCCTGATACTGACCTCGAGTATTATGAGATGGGGAACCTGCACCATCCGGGGGCAATGCCTCCTTATGTTACTAAGAACTACGACAGAGATGTGCGTGACAGCAACGCAGATCGCATTGTTGTTTCAGTCGCCTCAGATGAGGATGACACATGGTTTGACAGGATTTATGTGACACATCATTTAGGTCAGGGGCGCTTCGATGAGAACTCCACCTTCCGCATCAGCCAAGGCCTCATTGACCAAATTCAGAGGATGAACTGGTCAGAGTTCATCGGGGAGGTGAAGATCCAGCAGCGGCGTAGGCGGCGTGCTCGTCGTTGAGCTTGTGTTATGTGTGCACGCTCATCTGTGCAGTCTGGATCCAGTCCTAACATTCCTGTGCATCCAAAAGAAATGCATTTAACAGAAAGTGTCTTCCTGGACTTTTCATAACAGATAAAAAATTTATGTGTTCAAATAAATCATAAAAAATTAATTGTGAATTGATTTGGGTCATAAATGGCTCATTTGTATCTTGATGAGAAGCTGTATGATACTTTATGTATAATTAATACAGTGCATTGTGTTCTCTCTGTTTACTTAAATGTTAATTTTTTTTAAAAATGTTAAGTTTTACTGCATTAAAGGAATTGTTTGCCCAAAAATGTTAATTCTGTCATTATTTATAAACCAAGGCTTTCAAAACCAAGCCAATGCAGAAAATGTTCACTGTTTCAATAAACTCCTGCATTATACTAACCTTCTGTTATCGAGTCTGTTATAACTAATGGGGGAGTTCGAAAATTCATTAAGATTCAAAACCATCATGAATGTTTTTTTTATTTTTTTATTAATCACGAAGTGGACGTATGCAAACTGACCAGTCCATGTGATTTCAGTCAACGAGGCTACTGTTTGACAGTAGGTTGACAATGGCTAATATAAGTTAATCTCGAGAATTCTCCCTTCACTATAAGTGACATGACATACAGCCAAGTATGGTGACCCATACTCAGAATTTGTGCTTTGTATTTAACCCCTCCGAAGTATGGCCCGAGACTCAAACCCACAACCTTATGGATAGGAGTAAAACTCTCTAACCACTAGGCCACAACTTCCCCAATTACTCATGTTCCTTTCTTATTATAATCATTCTAGTTATTAGCCGATTTCCTTTCTCTTCTATTTTATTTATGGTTTCTCTGGCTGATTTGGTAACACACACTTTGAGCGATAGTTTCTTACTGTTAATGATTCTTCTCTTTCATGCCGTAGGAAATTAGACGCCCTTGAAAGCAGGGACAAGCTCCGTTTTAATACTTTAAGTAGCGTTTTCCTTGCAGAACAAAATGTAATCTAACCATGTGCAAATTAAAGTTTAATTCTCATAAAAGCCTTTTCTTGATTTGGCGTGTGGGCTAGTTTTTAATGAAAGCAATAAACAGTAAATAATAATTTTTTTTTTTATGATTTATATGTTATATGATTAATTTGAGCCATTTTTTAGTTTTTTTCAATCTCATTTTGATTATTACATGTGGTAAACTGAAAGCAACATTTTTGTTTAAGAACTCAATTACCAAAATTGTTTTGGTGAAAGTTCTGCACTGTTACATTCTTGTTCATTTTTGCTGTTTTCCTCTTTGTTTTTAAATGTTTGATTTTAAATCTGTTTATTAAAGCTTGTCTTACAGTAATTATAATTCTTCGAATTTAAGATATATTGTTGAGCTTGGCGTGTTTATCACTGGATTCATTACAATGATGTAGATAAATATTTCTGACCGAGGCAGACAGAAGAAGAAGCTTGAGACTCAGTTAAAAAGCAGAGATAAGATATACTGTATACTGTATATATTTAATATATCATAAAATATAAATCACATCCCATGTAGATGATACCAATTATGTATACTGTATAATAAAATAAATATATAATACGAGTGAGACATTATTATCTGTCCCATCTGCTCTAATGTGTTTCTAAGTTTCAGTTTCCATTGTATGAGTTTCTATTCATCAAAACAGAAACTGGCACGCACTCGTACAGCCATTGGATAAATAGTGTGTTTAACTACAGTGTAGTTCCTGTCATACGTTCAGTGACATCAACAAACGTACTGACGTTTCTGAAGATTGATGAAGTCACTGCCAAAGATCTAGATTGGCATCTACAAGGTAAGACGTATCTTTTTTTTCTATATGTACAGTATGTAGGCCTACACACACACACACACACAAATATCAGTTTTGTGTAAGTGATAAGTATCTTAAAAAGTATTTTATCTAGTTCCTTTTGAGCTTGCTGTTTGGTTTTGTTCAGTCAAGGATAAAAACTTTAATGTGCTGCCTTCGAGAGAAAACCTGCAGAACAGATTCAAGAGTCAAATCAAGAGATCAGAAACTGAGCTGAGAGTAGTGTGAACAGCTGATGCTAGCTGAAATTACCATCAGATTAGCCCGAATGTCTAGGAAATGAACATGTATGTGGCAGGAACAGATCTTTATGAATCTCAGCTGTTCTATTTCTGCAGAACTTATGATGAAATTAACTGATCTAAAGTTCTAAAGAAGAACTGATTTATGATCCTTCCAGGTTTTACAGTTTTTTTTTTTTTTTTTTTTGTAATTGTACATTTCATATAAAAAATCATAATATTATATATATATATATTGCCTTTCTTTCAACAGGATTGTCGGGAACATGGTGAGAACCCTGAATAATGTGTCCGAGCTGAGACAGACTGGGTTTGGTCAGCCGAGTCCCAGACACGGTCTGAGCTTGTTGTGGTGGTTTGCTCATGATTGTGTTCAGATCGACTCGAACAGTCGTATGATTGCACTGTGCAACCCTGAAAGTGGAGCTTTTGGCTTTCATCGATTCTATAATAGTGATAATCTTCTTCCTAAATCTAACCTACCATACTATGAGGTTGGCAACCTAAACTCCCCTGGATCACTGCCTCGTTATGTCACTAAGAAGAACACTGGATATTCAGACAAAAGCAACAAAGATCGCATCATTGTTTCCTTTAACTCACATTGGAACAGTTTTGAGAAGATTTATGTGACACAACATTCAGATCAGGTGAAGTTTGACCGGAATCGCACTTACTGTATTAGTACTGATCTCCTTGAGGACATTCAAGAGTTGAGACGTGAAGACTTCCTCAGAGGACGCACGAATCGTTCTGAACATATAACCATAGATATGCCTCAGTCCGTGCAGATTCATCCATCTCAGAGTCACTCCACTTGTAAAGAATGCTGCTCTATGCTATCTTGTATATTGTTTATTTTGATCTTTATTGCAGCTATTTTCTCGTATTTTAAATAATGAAAATATAGTTTTCATCCACTGTTGTTTGTTATTCTAGCTGATTACACAGCTGTCATTAGGTGCCTGTCTCTTTCATTAAGTGTCTTAAGTGGTTATGACCGGATTTATAGTAATATAGTTTAGTATCTTTATTTATATTAGTTGTGCTTATTGTTTGACATATACAAACAGAGACAGTATTACCTTGAAATAAAAGTCCAAAAACCATTGATTTGTATGATATTATTTTACTTTAATTAAACTTGTCTGTTAACTTTGCCATACGTTTAATATTAAATATTATAGACTATTAACCTGAATAAATTATAATATATTTTAATGTAATTAATATTTAATGCTTATAAATATATATATATGAAATGTGGATATGAGTGAGACATTATGCAGTGTAGTGATAATATCAAGATTGTCTAATTCTTTTTTTTATCACTTCATCTGTAGATAGACTGTATTTGTGTTTTCAATGACTGATTCTTTGATTGCACTTTATTTGCCGATCAAATATTCCAGTCACTCGTCCCCTGACACATGATGTGAAACAACATCAGTTTCTGTTTGCAGATCTTTGCACAAAGACTTTTCAGGGTATGAACGCTCCCATCACTTCAGTAAAGTGAGTTTGATTCATTTTATCGTGTGTTTATGTATCTTATTTCATTATTAAACTAAAATTATTAACATGTGGTACACCACACTGTAACCCGTTTTCTTTGAATAGTCACTGCTATTATGAGAATAAATATTCAGCATATTGAGTGACCAAATGTACACTAGGATTTGATATTAAAGTCACCATGAAACCAACATTTTCTCATCTTATTTTTTATTTGCTAGAGCTGTTTCTTTTCAGTGAATTATCTGCACATCATAATTATTTTTTTTTAAATTCCTATACCCAGGGACATCGTTAGGCCTATGTTAGGCCAAAATGTTCCTAAGCCCCCCTAAATGATAATAAGAACAACAGTCAATAAAAATTCGATTTATAAATAACCGTATCCTCATTCATATTTAGACGCAAATGATATATATCCAGCTACAAAAAATAGGCGAAAAGTCGGAAGATGGACGGAAGTACAAAGAGTGGAAGTGCTATCAAGATGATGCACGGCAACGTCTCGTTACATTGGTATGAACTGGCAGCTTTCAGAGCACTGCAAGTAAATGAAGGATTCATCTCGTCTCTTAGAGACTTTGTCCCTAGATTTAGCAACTTTTCAGACCCCCTTAGCGACTTTTTTTTCTTTCCAAAAAAGCGACTAGCGACTTTCTTGGACAAACATTATTTATTCTCTGAGAATCGCGAATCACGAAATCTCTCTGTTCAGCGAGCGCAGAGAGTAGCAGCACTTTCTATAAAAGGAATCTGTTCTCTATAGTGGGTGGAATGATGGTCCACTACGGAACTACAGCAAGAAGTGTGACAGGAGACTTGCTGTTCAATGGTTTATATCTTCAAGATGTGTCACTTTATATCACCCATCATTATACAGTTCTTAAATGAACAGAGGTGGCAAATGTGGTTTAGTCTGAAATGAACAAATTAAATATCAGAATTTGTCTGTACACAGTAACACAATAACAACGTTTACCTCAGTATACAGCTTCTCTATACATTAATATTAAATACCACACGCTAAATGGCGCTAAACACTTGCATGTAAATAACGCATGCATAACTTCTCCATAATATGTATAAACTTCACTACAATATGCACTGATGACAGTAATCAGATATGCTGTGGCAACATAATTGCAATATGACAGATAAAGAAAGATAAATTAACTTACGTTCATGCACACACATTTACAACTCTTTGAAATAGCGGCAGAGAAAACGAAAATGAAAGTAAACTGGAACCACTCTGACAGACTGCCGTGTATGCAATGGGTAGTCAAACATTTACAGATCACACCCAATCGTTTTTCTGAGCGACGGCCTACTTTGACATGGAATGTCCCAAAGCAGTCAACACCTGTCGAGAAGAATGGTGTTTGATTGAGTTGCAACTGAGCAAAGGGTAGGTCAGCCATAATGGGCATCATTGGCTTAGCCCTCCACCTCTGGCATTGCACACATCCCCTTTGGTGTTTCTTAACTGCTTGTCTACCTCTCAGAACCCGTTAGTAACGACGGAGTTCAGAAAAAACTCTATCCGGCCCTGGATGAAGTAAGCATTCATCAAGATCGTGGATGAGTAGCTTGGTGACCCGCCCCCCCCCCCACCCTCCCCCGTGAAGGGACTGGGTCAGGTATCTGTGAATCGTGGTCTTTTGTACTTAGCCCACAGAATACAGTCTTCCTGGTTTCTAACAAATCATCTTGATTCCCAGTCGGAGGTATGGCTGGCCACTGATCTAGTGGTCCACATAAGAAATTAGGTCCCTGACTCCACCTACTGGGGCTCTACAAGCATCTTTCCCCGGGTGATATCATCTGCCGGGTTATTAGCTGAGTCCACGTACCTCCATGACTGCAGGTCAGTTAACTCCTGAATCTCAGCCACTCTAGTGCCGACAAAGACTTTATATCAGCAAGACTCCAACTTGATCCAGGTTAAGATGGTAGTCGAGCCAGTCCAGAGTGTGGTCATCTCAATAGGAATGGTCAACTCTTGCACTAGAAGCTTAGCAAGCTGGGCACCAGCCAAGGCTGCACAGAGTTCCCACTGTGGCAGTTGTCGCTTGGGAGCCTCCCTTGATCTTGCCATGACAAAAGAGGTTTTGTTGCTCAATAAGCAGGTACGCTACTGCTCCATAGGCCACCTCAGCTGCATCACAGAAAATGTGCAAGCTGAATCTTGACGCCTCCTCACTGAAATGTGATGGGAGGTAACAACAGGGAAACACTACCTTGGCAAGGTTAGGTCGTTCCTGTTCCTAAGCTCTCCATCTCTCAAGTAGATCTACGTGGAGGTTCAGGTCATCCCAGCTTTTTGGTTTAGCCCAGAGTTTCTGGACTAAAACTTTAGCCCTGGTGGTAAAGGGAGTGACAAAACCTAAAGGGTCTTATTGGGATTGCCAGGACTTTGTAGATGTGCCTCATTGTGGGGAGACAATCTGCTGTTGGGCGGTGCTTTAACATAGATGATCATCCAGGCAGTGCCAGATCAGACCTAGAGCTGGCTCCTGAGGGTCAGAATGATTATTTTGCAGCCATAGCTCTATGCTCTCTGATTCTGCATTTGCTGGTAAGTGCTCAACAACTGGGGGAACGTTGCTGGCCCACTGCCAGATTTCAAACCCCCCTGAGGCAAGTACAGATCTCATTTTATTGACCAACTGCCTAGCTTCATCCACAGTGTGAAGACTCTGTAGGCAGCTGTCAATATAAAAACACTGTTCTATTGACTGCCTTACATCCACATCATATGGCCGATGTTCCCTGACATGTTTCTGAAGTGCGAAAGTCACACAGCATGGGCTGCAAGTCATTCCATATGGTAAGACTTGCCATTGGTAGACATCAGGTTGATCTCCTTTCTGCAGGTTTCGCCAGATAAATCTTAGGAGAGGTCTGTCCTCTGGCAGGAGTCTTACCTGATGAAACATGGCACGTATGTCTCCACTGATGGCACCACAGTGCTGTCAGAATCGAATAAGGTCTCCTAGTAATGAAGCGCCAAGGCAAGGGCCAGGAAGGAGCTGCTGGTTGAGAGAGATACCTTGATGGATGAAAGAACAGTTGAAAATGAGTCTGTCCTTACAGTTGTGGTAGACAAGATCATGTGGAATAAACCACGATTCTTCATCTGAAGTTATAAGCTCTAACGGGACCTTTACAGCATCTATTACCATTTCTTATCCATTTGATAAGTCACTTAGTTGGGCATTCAGTGATCTCGTTGCACTGAGAGAGGTAGTGCTCTTCACTGTGACAGAATAAACACAAGTGCTTTATTCTCTTGTTAGCTTGCTGGTTTGTAAAAGCCTCTGTTCGGATGGGCTGTACTTCTTTAACCTTCTCTGGCTGATGATTACCATGATAGACAGAGACAGGCTTGGTCTGTGGCTTAATAATAGCGGGACCCTCCTTAGGTGGAGCTGGAGACTTCTCAGTGTGGTAGCGTTGAGCCATCTTTGTTGAAAGATGTTGAACTTCAGCCTTAACCTTCAACCACTCTGCAAGGTCATGTAAATTATATGGATTCAGACTGTTTGTTCTTAGTCTTCCCCTTAACTGGAGGGGCTCTGTGAAACCATCCCTGTATTGTTTAGGGAGTTTACTAAGCAGCCTGTCAACATGTCCATTACAGGTAAGCTCTCTGCCCTGTGATCCCTCCAGGGATGTAAGCATGCCCACTAGAAGGTCAACGTTTAGAGCAAAGCTCTGGAATACTTTAGAATCTCCAGCTTTGATATCTGGTGAGTTCATTAGAGCCACAACCCCACTTTGTGCAAGCTGGTGGGGTTGGCCATATTGGTGCCACAAGGCTGCCATGGCTGCTGAGTAAGGTGCAGGGTGATGACAGCATGCTTGAGCGGTCAGCTTTGCCTCATCCAGGACCAGCTGCTCCATTAGCACATGATAGGTAGTGTTCGGTGAGGTCAGTTCGGGGATTCAACAGATTTTCTACGGCTATTTTCAGATCTGTGAACTCCCTCTCACTGTCATTAACAAGTTTTGGCAGTGATGGGACTGGGACTGGTTGCAAAAGAGGTGCAGCAAGTACTGGCTGGTATACTGGATGTGCGGGGGCTGCCATATTTGGAATGGAGGATGCCACTGGAGGAGGATGCCAGTTCTGCACTGAAGTCTGCATGAAGGGGTGAGAAGCGTAACAAATGTGGTTTAGTCTGAAATGAACAAATGAAATATCAGAATTTGTCTGTACACAGTAACACAGTAACGACGTTATCTTCTCTATACATTAATATTAAATACCACACAATAAATGGCGCTAAACATTTGCATGTAAACAGGACTGGACTGGGACAAAAAGACGGCCCTGGCATTTTTGCTCAGACCGGCCCACCACAATCAGTCCGACATAACCAACCAGTACACCATCCTTGTGGTCCCTGTAGATATGCATATCATTAATATGCAATATTAATGATGAGTGAATAATATGAATATCATATAGATTATTAGGACGTTTTGTGTGAGTAATTTGGTAGTATGGTTTGTTTTTCTTTTGTTTTGGGAAGTATCTCAACAATGAAAAAGTTTGTATTTACATATTAAATATGTGTGTACTCTCACTGTGTAAAATTATTTTATATATATAAATACACCCCCCCCCCCCCCCCGTCTTCCAATCCTAGTGACGTCCCTGTCTATACCCTTGTAATATTTAGTCAACGTAACTTTTCCTTTCTGCAAGTAACATGACTGAAGAGGATGATGATCACTTTGTGCCCAGTCTGAATCTCCCATGAGGTGCAGTGTTTGCTATTAAATATAAAATGGGTTAATGTGTGGTTGTAAATAATCTTTTAGTCATTTTTATGTTTTAAGTTCATAAGAATTTATTAAACAACAGTTACATGACTTTAACCAGCAAATGTAACCAGCATGCAGAGATTTGAGTGATTTGATTCATTTTACGAAGCGATTTCATCAATTGAATCAAAGTTTCAAAATAGCCTCACTTCTCTGGTCGGTCAGTGTTATTGATTTTCTGTCTCCTTTTCTAATCACACTTTATAAGTTGTTTCTTGCTTTCTTCTTTGTTATAAATGTTTTTTTTTTGTTTTGAAAAAAAAAATGCTTTGGGAACTTACTTTGTTGTCAATTATTTTTTAAGAAAATTGTAATCTTCTCTCTTCTTTGCAAAAATCCAAATGATGCTGTACTCTATTTGCCAGTCAAATATTTCCCAGTGGAGTCACTCTTCCCCTGATATTGCTATTGAACAACAACAACACCAGTTTCTGTTTGCAGATCTTTGCACACAAGGACGTATCCGAACGAACGCTTCAAACAGGTAATGCAGATTTGATTTATTGTACATTTAGCTGCATGTTTTATTTATTACGTTATTATTAAACCTGTATTAACTTTACCTTGAACTGTCCAAGTTGAGATGACTATTTATGTATTTGCTAATTGAAATAATATCATTCATTAACATTATTTATATAAAATAATTCACGAAGAACACAGTGGCTGTATTCCAGAACAGAAATAAGAGGAACATCTTTAAACTGTATAACACAACTTTAAAAGTAAGAAAAAAAAAATGGTACTTTAGAGTTAAAACATTGTTTTTCTTTAGTATTGAAGCATTTTAATCTTGCATCTTAAATGAATGCCAGAAATGCATTAGTCCTTTGAATTATAGTATCTTGCAAATGTTTACTGGAACTGTTTCCGGTGTTCATATCTGGACTTCATTGTTTTTATTTTACTAAATTGGTAGATCTTCTCACGAAGGGTTAACCAATCATCGTAGAGAATCAGCCTTTGTCTGCTTGTAGTTCTGTGTAAGTGATCAATATCTTCAGATACGTTTTACCAAAAATGTTTAATACCATTTTATGGTTCTTGTTTTTACATTTGCAGTGTTTCTGTAGTTGTGTATTAGGCCTATGTATAATTAGAAACCTTTCTTTAAACAACAGGTGAACTATTGTGGGAAAACTAAACTTTTTTTGTCAGGAACATGGTGAGAACCTTGTATAAGTTGTCTGATCTGAGAGAGACCAGGTTTGGTCAGCCGCCTCCCAGACACGGTCTGAGCTTGTTGTGGTGGTTTGCTCATAATTGTGTTCAGATTGACTCGAACGGTCGTATGATTGCACTGTATGACCCTGAAAATGGAGATTTTGGCTTTCATCGATTTTATAATAGGGAAATATTTCTTCCTTGGAGTGGCCTACTGTACTATGAGGTGGGCAACCTAAACTCCAATCGCTCATTGCCTCATTATGTCACTAAGAGTTACACAGGACAGTCAGACAACAGCAACAAAGATTGCATCATTGTTTCCTTTGACTCAAAGAGGAAAAAATTTGAGGATATTTATGTGACACAGCATTCAGATCGGACGCACTTCGATCAGAATCACACTTACCGCATTAGCACCGATCTCCTGAAGGACATTCAAGACTTGAGTCGTGAAGACTTCCTCGGAGAACCCTCGAATCATTCTGAACATATATCCATAGACATATATCAGTCAGTGCAGGGAGAAACCCGTCAGAATAATTACAATGAACTCATCGAGGACATCGAAGAGTTGAACTGTGAAGACTTCCAAAGTGAACCCATGAATCGTTCTGAGCAGTTTTCCACAGTCATACATCAGTCAGTACAGAGACAAACCTGTCCGAGTACTAGCAACGAACTCGTGAACGATATTAAACAGTTAAACCATGAAGACTTCTTTAGGGAACCTGAACCTGTACCTATAGATGTACTTCAGTCAGTGCAGAGAGAAACCTGTCAGAGTATAGACGATGAACTCATCGAGGAGACTGAAGAGTCGAACCGTGAAGAACCCATGAATCTTTCTGAGCAATTATTCACAGATATACATCAGTCAGCACAGAGACAAACCACTTGTGCTAAACGCTCCACTCTACTGAGATGTGCATTGTTTACTGTGATCCTTATTGTTGCTATTACCTGGTATATGAAATACTGAAAATATAGTTTTCATCCACCTTGGTGGTTGTCCTAGTTTTCATTAATTTGGAATACAATAAATACATTTACATATTAAATGTACATTATTATTAAGCATCACATCCCAAGTTTCTTTCTTCACATTTGTTGTGTTTATTCTTTGTCAAATACAGAGATTGTATGACCTTGTAGTCGACTTGTTTGATATTGCTGTTTAAATTAAACTTGTTTACTATCTATGCTACTAGTGCCAACAATATACTTAATATCAATATCAGGTTTTGAACTGTAAACCTATAATATATTTCAATGTGAATAATATATAGGCCTAATACTATTGAATATATACAAATCTGAATACGAGTGAGACAGTTGAATGTATCTTTAATGTAATCTCCTCATATCTATCCAGAGGTGTCAAGCTCAGTTCCTGAATGGCTGGATCCCTGTAGAGTTTTCTTCCAAACCTGCTCCACCGCACATGTAGTTTTCAAACACGCCTGAAGGACTTGATTAGGTGGATCAGGTGTGTTTAATTAGGGTTGAATCTAAACTCCAGGGCTCCAGTCCTCCAGGAATAGAGGGTTTGTATTAGCTATGTTTCCATCCACCTATTTTTATCCACATTTTTTATTGTAGAGAAAAAAAAACACTGGATGGAAATGCCAAGATGCGCATAATTCAAAAAATGTGCACAAAAATTGCATGCGCACAACTGAGTTGGATAAACCTTTATCCAATAAAGAAAATAAAATTGCATAAACTACAATGGAAACAATTTGTAAAAATATATCTCAGATTTTTTGTCACATCTATTTGTGTCTGTCTGACCTTCTGCAGCTGTAGAAAGTAAACACTCAACAACAATAAAAAATATTGTTTGTTTAATTACTAAAAAATTATTAAAAAATAAGATAGGAACTATTTTAATTTCTGTAACAAGCGCTTGTTACAGAAATGATTAAAAGACTGGCCTGTACTTTCTTACTCAACTTTAGGTTTCCATTCATGCATCTGTTGTTTAGTTTCCTCTGATATCATTCCAGCATTAAGAGTGTGTGTAGATTAGTTTTACACACCACCCACTTACACACAGAGACATGAAGAATAACAGCATGTTTGTCACTCGTCACAGACACAGATCCTTCTTACAGCGAATCAACTAGGTGCAGTATCCTGTTTTTATTTATTTATTTATTTTGGCCAGATTAATTGCTTTTTTGATTAAGACCAACTTTATTAACATTATAGGATCATTTCAAACTTTAATTGTGTTTTATTTTTTTATCTACACCAGACAGCTGTGACAGCCTATTGAACTGTTTTCCACTATTTCCTTTCAGACTCTGATCAGTAACGGGCTGTTGGGTGTTGGATGTGTGTTTTTAAAAAAAGAGAAAACTTATTGACATTGTATTCATCATATTTTACAAGGTACAGATTATTGTTGCTCATTTTAAATATAAAATTTGACCCTGTGGTCCAATCTTATTTAGCCTAAAACTTTTTTTTTTTTGTCTGTCTTCTAGACACAGAATGGTCCGACCAAGGAAGCTGACAAAACTGTCCCATCTGAGAGAGACCAGGTTTGGTCAGCCGTATCCCAGACATGGTCTCATTCTGCTGTGGTGGTTTGCTCACGAATGTGTTGAGATTGACAACAACAAAATGATTGCATGCTGCGAACCGGAAGACTTTGGTTTCCATCCGTTCCAGAATTCAGAAGGACTTCTTCCTGATACTGACCTAGAGTATTATGAGATGGGGAACCTGCACCATCCGGGCGCAATGCCTCCTTATGTTACTAAGTATTATAACCGATATGTACATGAGAGCAATGCAGATCGCATTGTTGTTTCAGTCGCCTCAAAGCGGAATAAAACCTGGTTTACAGAGATTTATGTGACGCATCATTTAGGTCAGGGGCGCTTCGATGAGAACTCCACTTTCCAAATCAGCCAAGACCTCATTGACAAAATTCAGAGCTTTAAATGGCCAGATTTCATCAGAAATGTTCAAATCAGACAGCACTATTACTGAGTTAACATGATTTGCAGACTGGATCCTACAGACACTATGTCTGTTCAAGCTGAATCACATGCATGTCCATCATATTCATTGTGTGGCTTTATTAGTATAAATTAATGTAAAGGTCTGTGTGAAGTTTTATTAGTTCCTTTATTCTGTGCATTCTTGTATTCATGTAGTTTGCCACTTTCTACCTGGTTTGCCCATTATCTGTGAGTATTTCTGATCCTGGATGGTTTGATTTGTGCTTCAGTAAATTTCTGCACAAGGGTGTCTGATGTGTAGTTAATGTTAAAAATGCTCAAATGTTCCTCATGGCAAATATGGATGTTTGTAGTGTGATGATAGGACCATTTTCAAATTACTTTCTTTAAAAACTTCTTCAGTGATCGATTTCTGCATGACATTATTTCAAACAAAACAACTATTAAACATTTATTAATAATACAAGTTGTGTACCACCGCATTTTATAAATGTTTGCTTATCTCTTTTTGTATTTGTGTGAAGCTTGTCTCTTTTAAATTAATCATTTACTTGGATAAAAGTATCTGTTACATGAATAAGTATAAATATGATAAAAAGTTAAACATAATTCTAAAGATTTGCTCATGCTGTATATTTATAGAAATGCAAGACTTATGAGAAATGTTAAGCTTATCACTGGATTTTAAAAATAATATATATTTATTACAATGATATATATATTTCAAGTCAAGGGAAACAAGAATCTGTCTTTTAAAAAACATAAAGATCAAACATTAACACATTCAGAGCCTCACAGTTTAAACAGTAGACCTAATGTAAACTGAAAAAGAAATATATATTAAATATAATAAAAACTATACATTGTATTCCATGCTAAAAATTTATTTTAATTTGAATTATTTATAGTATGTGTGAGAATGTAGTACAGGCCCATTATAGAGTCTAAAGTAGCTTTAATCTAAATCTCATTATCTGCCCTGTCTCCTATAATCTTTCTGCATAAGTTTCTCTTTCCACAGAAACATACACACACACACACACACACACACACACACACACACACAGACACACACACACACACACCCACACACCCACACACACACACACACACACACACACACGTACAACCTGTAGGTCAACTAACGACCGTTTCTATTTTGGCGACATCAGCAAATATGCATTGTTATCAGTGATGCACTACAATGTACTACATTTGCATATAGCCTATAGAATCTCTCTCTCTCTGTCTGTCCATCTCTCTGTCTATAGACATAAAGCCTTGCTTCTTACTACAAGGACTTCAAAGTTAGTGGTTTTGTAAGGATACACACACAGTATCTGGTTCAGCTGAAAGGAGCTTTTCATTCTCCTCAACACCAGCACCAAATACAGTTCTGCAGCAAGTGTAAGTAACACTTTGACAATTGACAAAGAAAAAGAAAGTACAAGGATAAGACTGCTTTTTATCTCTCTTGCTCTAATAAACTGGTTTAGTTATTATTTTTTTACAAAAGGAAAACTCTTTTGTCAACTGTAAAAGTGTGGACTTTTTGTATTGATTTCCATAATTTTAAACACCTGTATTTCTCTTGTTCTCAGTGATACTCTGTTAGAAGAAAGAAATTCATTTTACCTCAGTCATTGCCAAAATCTTGAAGAATCCATCTATACACGAGCTACATTTTGAGGTTTTTAACTTATTTCACTTATCTCACTCAAGAGTCTCAAAGGACTAATATTTCTTCTGCTGTAGAGATCTGAGTAAGTGACCAATACCTGAAGATGTGTTTTATTAAAATAATGAAAATAACTATAATTTAACTATTTGGTTCTTTTTGTTTTGGCTTAACAGGATTGTCGGGAACATGGTGAGAACCCTGAATAATGTGTCCGAGCTGAGACAGACTGGGTTTGGTCAGCCGAGTCCCAGACACGGTCTGAGCTTGTTGTGGTGGTTTGCTCATAATTGTGTTCAGATTGACTCGAACGGTCGTATGACTGCACAGTACAACCCTGAATATGGAGCTTTTGGTTTTGAACTATTCCATAACTGGGACAAACTTCTTCCTTACAGTAATCTTCCATACTATGAGGTGGGCAACCTAAATAACCCTGGATCACTGCCTCGTTATGTCACTAAGAATTACACTGGATATTCAGACGACAGCAACAAAGATCGCATCATTGTTTCCTTTGACTCAAGTTTGAACAGGTTCGACAGCATTTATGTGACACAGCACTCAGATCAGGTGCACTTTGACCAGAATCACACCTACCACATTAGCCCTAAACTTATGAAGGAAATTAAAACATTGAACCTTGAACACTTCTGCAGAGAAATGATAAGTAATCAGATATATCCTTGGATGTATGTCCAACATAGTTCCAACATACACTCATACTCTACATCTTCACTTCAGTCGCTGCAGGGTCAAAGGTCACACCAATCTACCTGGGATGTCTGTGATTGCAGCTCTGAGCTGATTTGCGCACTGATTTGTTGTGTACTGATGCTCTTGTTTGCGCTTTTCCTCTTTTTTTTAAAAATGTCAAATAAATTTTAGTTAACTCCTGTGTATTTTTCCAGCACGTTTTGGATTGTAAATCTGAATACATGCAAATGCTTGACTTTATATATTTACAATGTTGAGCATCACATATTTCTTTAAAATGGTCACTGTAATGATAAAAAAAATCAACATTTAAAGTTACCAAATGAAAAACCTCAAGATTTGATATTAAAGTCACCATGAAATTGTTCTGTTCTAGTTTCTTGTGATGTTGGTGATTATTCCACTGCTTTATATATGTTTGTGTGAAATCTGAACTCTTTATAATGCATTTTAATATGACTAACATAAGTACAATATGCTTTAATATGCAATGTAAAGAATATAAGCGTTTAACTTTATGAAATTTAATCTAAATTAGCTTTCATGTATACCACTCATTAACTATTAACACATTTCACTAGTTTAATGACATGAATAAGCACACATTGTTTTTTTTTTTGTTTTTTTTGTTTCTTTTTTGATGCATTCAGGCAAAGATTTATTGATGACATTAGATTCAACTTTTTTGGTCAGCTACAAACACAGACACAATGAAATGCAGCTAGCATCCAAAAAGATGTGCAAATAGCAATCTGTCCTTAAATATATAAACTATTATTATGTTTCTGTAAGAATGCATAGAGAAAAGAAAAGTCTGCTGTAGAAAGAATGGAGACCCGAAAATGGAGTCCAAATAAGAAGGAGTAGAAATATAGAAGAGCTATTTAATGCTGTACATTTAAATGATGCAATTATGACTTCATGAAGATTAAGATCTCTGATGTGGGACAGTCCAGAATCAACACTTATAAAGACATCTGATGTTTTTAAAACCAGCTACTTTTAACGCTAGACTACATTCTTAATAATAGTTACACATATTTAATAGGTATCACAACAGAAACGGGGAAGATGTTACAGTTTTGTGCATTTGTAAATACTATGGTGTATAATGAAAGAACATCAATTTACTGTCCTGCCAAAGCAAAGAGTAATGAAATCAAACACGGTTTATAATATAGTTTTTAGTTTCAGTTTTAATATTCAAATTGACAGTTTATTTGCACTTCACTAATTATGACACTAAAAATAGTTTGTTTATTAATTTATTTTACTTTTTTCACTAGATACACTTGCATGCATTTGTGCATTCTGCAGTTAACGTATCCTATTAAAACAATGGCCTGTAATTTCTTCCTCATATTTCGGTTGACATTCATGATTCTTGTGTAGTTTAGTTGCTCAGAAACATTTCACAGATTCTTCTTTGAGAACAATATGTAAAACTCCAGTTTCAGTTTCCGTGCACAGAAGGAGGTTTGACTTGTTTTCTGCTCTCTGACAGAGATATGAAGAATAAGAGCAGGAGCGCTGTCAAAGGTGCAGTATCTATCAGATCTGATCGGGTACAATCATTTGATTAGAACAAACTACCAAATTACTAATTTAACATTTATGAACATACAGGCTACACTTTCACATTTTAAGGTTTTTAATGAAAACAACAAACCAAAATTTTTTTTTTTTTTTTTTTTTTTTTTTTGCATAATTATTTTGAGCCATTTTGCAAGTTTCTTTCAATCTGTAGATAGACTGTAGACTGACAGGTGGCTACCGTGTATGTGTGTGTTTTCTTTGAATAGTCACGGCTATTATGAAAATAAATATTCAGCGTTGTTGATTTAGAGGGATGTACACTAGGATTTGATATTAAAGTCACCATGAAACCAACATTTTCTCATCTTATTTTATATTTGCTGGAGCTGTTTCTTTTAGATGATTTATCTGCACACTATTATAGATTTTTTTTATTCCTATACCCTTGTAATATTTAGTCAAAATAACTTGCCCTTTCTGCAAGTAACAAAACATGACTGAAGAGGATGATGATCACTTTGTGCCCAGTCTGAATCTCCCATGAGGTGCAGTGTTTGCTATTAAATATAAAATGGGTTAATGTGTGGTTGTAAATAATCTTGAGTCATTTTTGTGTTTTAAGTTCATAAAAGTTGATTAAAAGTTGATGGTTTCTTGTTTAAAAAAAAAAAATGATTTGGGAACTTACTTTGTCATTTCTTATTGTTTAAGAAAATATGATTCTTCTCTCTTCTTTGCAAAAATCCAAATCTTCTTTGAATGATGCTGTACTCTATTTGCCAGTCAAATATTTCCCAGTGGAGCCACTCTTCCCCTGATATTGCTATTGAACAACAACAACACCAGTTTCTGTTTGCAGATCTTTGCACACAAGGACGTATCCGTATGAACGCTTCAAACAGGTAACGCAGATTTGATTTATTGTACATTTAGCTGCTTGTTTTATTTATTACGTTATTATTAAACCTGTATTAACTTTACCTTGAACTGTCCAAGTTGAGATGACTATTTATGTATTTGCTAATTGAAATAATATCATTCATTAACATTATTTATATAAAATAATTCACGAAGAACACAGTGGTTGTATTCCACAACAGAAATAAGAGGAACATCTTTAAACTGTATAACACAACTTTAAAAGTAAGAAGAAAAAAAATGGTACTTTAGAGTTAAAACATTGTTTTTCTTTAGTATTGAAGCATTTTAATCTTGCATCTTAAATGAATGCCAGAAATGCATTAGTCCTTCAAATTACAGTAGCTTGCAAATGTTTACTGGAACTGTTTCCGGTGTTCATATCTGGACTTCATTGTTTTTATTTTACAAAATTGGTAGATTTTCTCACTAAAGGTTAGAGGATCAGCCTTTGTCTGCTTGGAAAGATTCTTCTTAAAAATATAACCTGCCATACTATGAGATGGGCAACCTGAATACCACAGATTCAATGCATGATTATGTCACTGAGAATTACACTGAATATTCAGACAGCAGCAACAAAGATTGCATTATTGTTTCCTTTGACTCAGGTTGGAACAGATTTGAGAAGATTTATGTGACACAGCACTCAGATCAGGTGAAGTTTGACCAGAATCACACCTAACGCAATAGGTTTGATTTTCTGAAAGACATTCAAGAGTTAAGCCTAAAAAATACCTGAGAGAAACTATGAACGATTCTTATCAGATTATTATATATAGGCATCGCAGACACACACCGTTTCCATCTCAGTCAGTGGAGAATGAACCCTACCAGAGTCAAAGGTCAAATCCATCTATTAAAAATGTCTGTGCAAAATGCTGTCTTGTTTTTGTTCAACAGTTTTCTTCTTGGTTTTAATAATGAAAATATAGTTTTCATGCTGAGTGTTGTTCATTTTGAAGATGTGCATTATTAAAGCTGTGACATATTTGGATGAAATGGTCTCCTAAATGAATAACTGTATAATCTGATACATAAATGTATTTATAAACAGATGTTCATCATTCTATAAATGTAAGATATGATGTTGAGCTTTGCATATTTATCACTCACTTGTTTTAATGATTCATTACAATGATATAGATAAATATTCCAGATCGAGGGAGCGAGAAGATAAAACTTTGGTAAGATGTTTCAGATATCATAAACTATAAATGGCATCCGACGTTGTTGATAACATTTATGAATGCTCTAGGATAAAATGAATATGTAACATGAAGTCTGAATATGAGTGAGACATTATAGTTTAATATGCAGTAGCTCCTCACTAATTGTCCCATCTGCACGAATGCGTTTGTGCAAGTTTTGCTTTCCATAGTATAAGTTTCTATTCATCAAAACAGAAACACACACCCACACACACACACACACACACACACACGTACAACCTGACAACTAGTGTGTGTAACATTTTTTCTTGGTTTTATATTGTGCAGTTTTCTGTTTTCTGCCCAACAGACCGATCATGGACATTAGGACCCTGTATGATTTGTCTGATCTGAGACAGACCAGGTTTGGTCAGCCGCCTCCCAGACACGGTCTGAGCTTGTTGTGGTGGTTTGCTCATGATTGTGTTCAGATTGATCCCAACAGTTATATGACTGCACTGTGTGACCCTAAAAGTGGAGCTTTTGGCTTTAAACAGTTCAATAATCGGGAAGGACTTCTTCCAAACACTAACCTGAGATACTACATACTAGGCAACCTGCGCACCCCTGGCTCACTGCCTAAATATGTCACCGAGAATTACAAGAGACAGTCAAAGAACAGCAACAAAGATCGCATTATTGTTTCCTTTTACTCAAAGTTGAACAAATTTGACAAGATTTATGTGACACAGCACTCGGATCTGACAGACTTTGACCAGAATCGCACTTACCGCATTAGTGTTGGTCTCATGAAGAAAATTAGAGAGTTGAGCTGTAAATACTTCCTCAGAGAAACTATGAATTGTTCTGAACATATAGACATACTTCATTCAGAGCAGTCTAACAGCTCTCAGAATATTAGCATTGAACTCATCGAGGACAATCAAGACTTGAGCCATGCAGAACTCCTCAGAGAACACACGGATCACTACGTAGACATACCTCAGTCAGAGCAGGGAGAAACCTGTCAGAATATTAGCAATGAACTCATACAGGACAATCAAGACTCGGATCATTCAGTATTCATCCTTCAGTCAGAGCAACACAACCAGACACACTGTCAGAGAAATAAATGTTGGTATGTGCTGTGCTGCTGTCTGCTGGTACTGCTGCTCATTTTTGTTATTTTCTATTCACTGTCAAAGTGAAAATTGTTTTCGTCCACTGTTTGTTAATCTAGCTAATTTTGAAAATTAATGTTGTAGTTTGTTTTAAGTCAGTTGCTTATTTAAACGAAATAAAACAAAGTATTAATATTATATAGAATAAAATACAATGTTTATTTTTATCAGCACTCTTTTTAATGGTCCATTGCAATTCTGTAAATAAATGTCAAATTTAGAAGGACCAAATGTAAAACTATAAGAATCAATATTAACATTGATCTTAATCTGAATATTGGTTTATACGTCACATCTCAATCAATTTCTTAATTTTTACATTAATTTAGTTTATTGTATTTGTTTGTGCTTATTCTTTGAAATATACAGACTCTGTATTAATAAAACTCCAAAAACAATTGAGTGATATTGTTTTTTTATTTTATTTTTATTTAAACTGGTCTATTACTTTGCAATAAGTGCCAAAAAAAAAGTATATTAATATCATTAAGTAAATGTGAAGAAATTATATTACATTTTAAAGTTGACATTATACAATTCATTAACTGTTATCCTCTAATGTATTTCTCTTGCCACATGGATGAGTTTCTGTTCATCAGACACACACACACACACACACACACACACACACACACTAGTTCAGTGACATCAGCAAACATGCATTATCCATGTCACAAAAACGAGGCGGTCAGGAAAGTTTTGCTAATTAAAATGTTTTACTAATTAAAAATGCAACAATAAATTACATATTTCAATAGACGGTTTCAAATAATGATGTTGTTGTATGTTTTTATTGCTAGATACAGTCATCAAGATCAATACCTCTGATAATAAGCAAAAATAACCATTACAATAGTGTTTTTTATTTTTTTATAAAGAGTGAATGCCCATTAAAACATGGATATAAAAGATTAAATACAATTCATACTTCTCACTTAAACTGTCTGTCTGTCTGTCTGCTTCACTTCCTGTTTCCTTCATAGTCAGCTGCTCTCTCTTCCTGTTTAATTCTGGATGAACTAAGGTGCTTATTATACACTCACCTCTGACTCTAATAAATGCAGTTATAATTCACCTCTGCTCACTGTAGATTATTACACAAAACTCCTCTTTACTCCTGGGGTATGCTGTCACAAAAGGCCAGTGTGTGCTCATTGAATTTGACCTTTTTACCTGGAAAATAACATTTGGAAATGTTCAGTAACTTTGTGCATTTACTACTTTAAGTGAAGAAACTGACCCACCCCCTGTACCTGTCATCCGACATTGTATTTTCCAACAGTCCATCACTTCAGCCAGACTATGAAAAGGAGAAACACATAGGAGGAGTGGAAGGCACCCAATTACTTTAAAAACAGTTTGGGCTTGTAAAAGTTTAGCATAACAGATTGTTATAACAGTATTTATACAACTATCAATACTTAGGCAAGTATACCCTTAGCATTAATGACTGTCTGGTCTCTTGGGCATGCTGTCATCCAGCTTCATGCAAACCCAGACTAGGTCTAAATCATTTTTGGTCCCAAAATGATATGGGTTTTACTGATAGTCCACTGTTTGAAGACTTTTTGGGTATGATTTGACACAGTTTACTTTATTTTGCTACTTACATGCACTATAGTACGGTGGCCGAGACAGCTCAACACGCTGCAACTTAAGAAAACACATGCACATGGAAAAAACATCAGCAAATGAAGAAAACATCTTCATCAGTTTGACAACACAAGTGTTGCAAATCCTCGCAACACATGCATTAACGAAACGCGCTGAAAATCCTCATAACACATGTAATTAACAAACGCGCTGCAAATAGCACTGACCACAATGGAAATGTTTCAAGGAGACCTCAAAAAGTGTTGGACCCGACTTGGATTTGTCTATCGTGCAGTGGCCACTGGTCAGTGGAGTTGTTGGTGAACTGAAAGGTGAGTTTTTTTTTTTTTTTTTTTCATGATGTTTTTTACATTTGCTTTTTTTGGTAATAAGACTTTCCTGTCATCACATGATCTGTTTACAGTTCACAGTGGATACTGTTGTTGTTAAACTACATCAGACATAGACATAATGTTACAAAAGAGAAATGCTGCTCTTTTAAGCTTTAATTCGTTTGAAAATCCTGTGGGAAAAGTCTCATGGTTCCCACAAAAATATAAAGCAGCAGAACTGTTTTCAACATTGAGAATCATAAATGTTTCTTGAGTTTCTTGATTTCTGAAGAATGAAAAGTATAATGGTGCTGAAAATTGATCTTTGTATCAGAAATAAATCACATTTTGGTCTTTAAAATTATTAGTTTAATATTCCACAATTTTACATTTATTTATTTTTACTTTCTTACTGACTTCTAGACATAGAACGATGAGAGTAAAAACTCTCAAAAAAAACTATTTTCGAATGATTTCTGAGACACTAAAGACAAAACACAAACTTTGATCACAGCTATAAATTACATTTTTAAATCTATTTTAAATGTATTACTGTTTTTTCACTTTACTTTTGATTAAATATATACAGCATCCCACAATGCAATGTTCCTAACTTTACCTTCAGTGGAAATAATATCAACTGCACCATTTAACCGCTGATCAGTTAGTTGAGTTGGATGGTATTTGTTACACCGGATGATGATGGCACTGAAAACAACTGTAAGAGGAAACCAGACTCAATAAGAAAAAGACACACCTGCTTTCGCTTGCATTTGCCCCAAATGACCTTCCCTCCTTCTTCTACTTCACTCCTGCTGCGGCCAACCAAACAACACCACTGAAGACATTTCTGCAACTACAACTATATTGGAGAAAAAAAAGAGGTACAGAAGCCTTTGGGTTTTATTATTCTTTTTATTATTTCGGCTGTAACTTTCTGGGTAACACTTTAGAATAAGGTTCCATTAGTTAATGTTAGTTAACTACTTTCGTTAACATGAACTAAGCAAGAACAATCCTTCTACAGCATTTATAAGTCTTAGTTCATGTTAATTTCAACATTTACTAATGCATTATTTCAATCAAAAGTTGTGCTTGTTAACATTAGTTAATGCACTGTGAATTACCATGAACTAACAATGAATAACTGTATTTTCATTAACTAACATTAACGAAGATGAATAAATACAGTAATAAATGTATTATTCATTGTTTTTTCATGTTAATTAATACATTAACTAATGGAACCTTATTCTAAAGTGTTACCACTTTCTGCTGTTTGACTTTAAGCATGCTACATACTGTCATTAGTTAGCTCTCCTTTAATAAAGGTTAGAAATTTAGAACCAGGGCGAATTGTTATAAAGGGAATTCGTCTAAATATGTCTAATATTAACTAAGGTTTTGATTCTTAAACTCTTAACCCTTTAAAATGTACTGTATCACGTTTGATGTGGTGGCGTACCCGAGTTTTATGTGTGTACAGAGGGGGCTGTGCAGAGCTGAACATTTGTAAGCAATGAATGCATTATTATTTAATAATTGACAATTGTTTATCTTTTCGTCTTTGCATCAGATGCAAAAAATCATGACAATATCCCAGCTAGAAGAGTGTGGATTCGGTCAGCCTTGGCCCAGACATGGACTCAAGCTCTTGTACTGGTTTGCTAAAGACTGTATTTGGACTAATGACGATGACATGTTTCTGGCATGTAACCCGGCAAACGGAGAGTTCGGCTTTCACCTCTTTGAGAACAGATACAGTAAATCTAAAGGGAAACTTCTTCCAGACGTGCAGTTTTCCTACTACCTGCTGGGCAATCTGAATTCACCAGGAGCTGATATGCTGCCAAACTACATCAAGGAACACAACACCGGCCAGCATGACAGCAATACAGACCGCATCATTGTCACCGCTCACGGAGAGAGGAGGTTTGGGAAAATTTACGTGACCACGCACAAAGATCAGACAAGCTTTGACCCATACGCCACATTTCATATCTCCAGGAGCCTCCTGAAGAGCATCAAATCATTCCAGAATCTAGAAGACTTTCTGCAGAGCGTTGGGTATCAGAAGCAACATTTACAGATGGTTCTGTTGAGAATTAGTGATGATTCCACATCTACTGATACACCATCTCGAAAATGTGACTGTAGCTGTACTATACTCTGAACTGAATTTATTTGGGAGTCGCTAAGACATAAGATGTGTACTCTGGGACAATCATAACATTATGGCATTATCTTAAAAATATGATGTATGGTTGTGAAAGTGTGGAGGGAAATAAATTTTATTGATTTTGCATGATTGTATAATGCCTGCTTTACTTAGAACTGCTTTGAGGTCAGAATGAGATATGGTTTGGGGCCTAAAGAATGAGATTTATGGGTGACAAGGGGTTCGTGCATGCAACTGGGAGACCCAAAGACGCCTGTCCATGTCCTAGTAGATCGTCATGTCCCTAAATTAGAGAAGAGAAAGGGGAAATAGCATTTCTTCCCCCACAATAATACTTACAGATGTATAGTATTTAACTAAAGCCTATTTATTGTTACAGCCCAAACAGTTTCTTCAAACCAAGCAGATAAAGTTGTCAAGAGCAAGAGGAGACAGATAAGAAATGAGCAGCAATACTGAATAATCTTAGTTGGGTCTTAACAAAAGGGACAGAAATATTCTCTGTTGACAACAATTATGCCTTTTAAGAGAATCAGCTGTTTATCTGTGTGTGTGAGATGACAGTGCTTCTCTCAAGGTTACAAACTATGCATACTCTGCACAGGCCTAAAAATATAAAGCACAATGAAAGGATCACTATAAGGGAAAAATACATTTATTAAGAATGTGATTTTTGTTCATGATGGTGGTGTAAATTTGTAATTTTTGTCTCTTCTTGAAGATGAAGTTGGATGAGGATACGTTTTCTTGGGTGTGAAATTGCAGAATTTTTTTTTTTTTTGAATTTTTTTTTTGTTGAGAATGTTAAGGAAATTAGTATGTAAAATACATCTAATGCAAAATAGTAATGAGAATTTGGGAGGAAGTTCACTTTTCATTTTAGAAAAGTCCAGGTGTGTGAGAAACCCTGCTAAGATCAAAACACTAACACACCAATCTTTGTATAATAGAAAGTTTTAATTTCATGTGTATCACAGGCATCATGTCAAGATCTTTAAAAATGAAGAATACCTTTGTTTTAACCTTCATTTAAACTCACAGACACACTTGCACAGTCACTCTTTTGCAAACATACAACTAGCTGCAGTGTATAAGAAAGTTAAGATATTAATGAACGGCAGAGTTCTCCTCAAATCTATGTGTCTATAAATAAGTTTGGATGTTGTCATGATCGAGCCATTTTAAAGGGAAACCTCCCTTTCCTGGCTCTGCTGTTCAGAGCTGACCCTAATGGAAGCTAAAATACATAAACCTGATCGCCTTTATTGACAAACCTATGGACAACAGTTTATAACCATTTAAACATTATTCCTATCTATTGTGACTCTTATAACGTGAAAGGAAAAGTGACCTGACCTCACCCTCCAAAACATATCACACATAAAACTGCTCATTCACAAATACATTAACAGCCAGTCTCTCAACAACGGCCACATCTGAAGACACTTCTACCTGGACACGGCTGTGATCCTGAAAGAAAAGGAAGACAAGTCAGTCTCAATAAAAGGCTAAAATAACCTGATATCTTTCTTTCGTTCCTTTATTTTATTTGATCACATCTACTTTACACCAAGCACAAAAACCAAACATTATGTGCAAACAATCTAGGACTGGTCGAATTTGAATAATCATGATATATTTGTGATTACAGAGTTGCAAAAATGCTTACTTTGATCAAGCATGCATGCATATATTAAATATACAAATGAATAACTACCATTTAATATGCACATAAATGTTAATCGCTCTAAAACAGTAGTGTATAACTGATGGTATATTTTGTGTGTATAAGTACAATGTTATATATAGTGTGTATTTAAAATACTAAGTAAAAGAAGAAAGTAAAAATTATAATATTATATATAAAAATTCAGCTTTTTTTGTACTTAAATTTTTTTTTATATTACATTTTTGTGATTTCCATTAATCTCATTACATTAAAAAATGAAAATAACAGAAATCACAAATATACACAGATATATTTAGTAATCAACATCTGAATTGGATCCAAAAAAGTTGATCAAATTTGTCCTAAGACAAGAAGGATCTGTGGTTTTAGGACAGCTTTGATGAAAGGTTTTGATCCACTTCAAATGTTGACTACTGTATATCTTAAATGTTGCAAAGTTTATAAACATGGATCATTTCTATTGTCTTGTCTATTGTTTTAGAGGACAAACTCACTGTAACTTCTCCTGCAGGAGCTCGAGTCTCTGCCGGTCCACGTATCGAGAGAACAGGGACACTAGGTTTGGAGGAGTAAACAGCGGAGATGAAAGCGCAGAGGACGGGACCTTCAGAAGCTCCCGCGTCACAGAGAACACCAACTCAGTCCTGCAAACAGAATGAAAAAACTGGTTTGAAGAATCGGACAAATCTCAAATCATTACAAGTTAGAAAAAAAAAAAAAAAAAAAAAAAAGATAGTGAAAAAGAGAGTCTTATATTCACGGAAAGATATTGATTCTTAAATCCGAAGAATCGAGAAGTCTAGCCTGTTTTCAGTTAATGGACAGAACATTGAAGGGCACTCCCCATTAGTGGCTGCAGAATTAATCAAATTTATAATCACAATTACAATTGGGGATTAAAGTCCACTTACCCGTATGTTATTCAGTTTTTTTTCCTTTCTACATGCATGTCATCTTAAAGGTGCTGTAGGGAACTTTTGTAAAAAAATATTTTTTACATATTTGTTAAACCTGTCATTATGTCCTGACAGTAGAATATGAGACAGATAATCTGTGAAAAAAATCAAGCTCCTCTGGCTCCTCCCAGTGCTCCTATTGCCATTTGCAGAAACTCTGTCACTCCCGGTAAAAAATAACCAATCAGAGCTGCGGTCCGTAACTTTGTTTGTGTTCAAAATGTAGAAAAATGAACATAATAAGCGAGTACACCATGAATCCATTTTCCAAACCGTGTTTTTGGCTTGTCCTGAATCACTAGGGTGCACCTATAATAAGTGTTTATATTCGGACTATTTTAGATTGCTTCGGGGGTACCGCGGCGGAGTAACCCAGTACCTTTGTGATTCTTCATAGACATAAACAGAGAGAAGTAGTTCCGGCTACGATGTTCTTCCGCAAGACGCAAGCAGTTCTGTTTATTAACCGCTAGAGCGGCAAAAGTTCCCTACCGCAGCTTTAAGGGTTTTTCCATTGTTTTACATTTTGTTTAACATTATAATACCATTCATATTTTTACATTTTATTACAATTTAAAGATGAAACCAACCCGACGTATAGTTGACATTTGAGGCTTAATATTATAGAAAAGCACTAAAAGGTTTTTAGTTAGTGTTTTTTTCAGATTGATTATTTTCAGATAAAAATACGGCATACACTTGCATCAAACAATGGTATAAACATCATTCAGTGTAAATTGTGACAATTGTAATTATTTCAAGGGAATAAATCAACAATTACGATTTGTCATTATGCAGTCCTACCTACCATC
Source organism: Carassius auratus (assembly GCF_003368295.1). Classification (NCBI taxonomy): domain Eukaryota; kingdom Metazoa; phylum Chordata; class Actinopteri; order Cypriniformes; family Cyprinidae; genus Carassius; species Carassius auratus. The sequence goes on from NW_020528515.1 coordinate 77,508, forward strand.
AAAAAAATAAAAAATACAAATACATTTTTTTTTTCGCAATAAGCTTTGTACTGTACTTTGGTACTTTTTATGAAAAAAAAAAAAAAAAAAAGTCTCCGATTTTTAATTCTGTCCATTGTATCCCAGTTAGCGGTAGACGGATGTGTGTTTTTTTTGACAGCCGATGCCGATATCTTGAAAAGCAGTGGCGCTGATATATACATAATTTAATGTGAAGAGACAGATCGCTATACCGCCTCAGTTCAACAGACCTGAACTGATCATCTCCTCCACTTTAATACTAGTTTCAGCACAAAATAAACATGACTATACTTCCGAATGCAAGTTAAAAGAAAGAGTACAACTTTACAATTCACATCCTGTCTCATGTCATCGCTCAATCAGTTTTTCAGCCACACAAAGACATCAATAAGGCTTGTAAACAATGTCACTTAACGTCACATTTACCTCAGAAAAACCATATTCGGTGACCATAAACTCATTACTCATACTTATGATGATTATGCTCATACTTATCAGTTGAAACCTGAAGAACATGCAGACTCAGAAAGAGAAATGTAAAAATGTCTAACAAGAGTTCCTATCAGCTTGCCATATAATAAATATATATATATGTCTAAAATTAACCTTCAATATTATAGTAATGTATGTCGTACCAAATGACTCATGTATATTTTACAGAATTAGTTCAGATATTTTTTTTCCTTAAAATATGGCATGTGTACCTGATATAGATCCAAAATAATCTATATTCAATTGATTAAAATTCGTTTCAAAACCCAGCCCTACGAATCATGATGAAATACTCCAACACTAGCCACTTTCACATATGAATAACTGTGGAATACCAAGCATGCCTGTAGGGAAAATAGATAACAATACACAGACAGATGCTCACCAGCGGTTATCGTCCATGAGCTGACAGTTGGGATCGGAGCTCTGCATCCTCTCTCCTTCACTTAGAATCAGATAGAGCAACGTCACGCCAAACTGACAAACACAACACAGACATTACTGAAACATCATTGGGTAAGTCTGACAAAAAGCACTGTGCATGTTTGCCATTTAAAGAATAAATCTAATTTGACAGTGATACCTTATTTTGCAGCACAAGGGGAAGCTGTCCTTCACTGCCTTGCAGCTCCTGAAGGAGATCAGTGAGGGAGGTACTCGACATGGACTGGATTACTGTCGTCACTGGCTTTACCAACCAACACAGTACCTATCAGAGAGAACATGCAAATGAGAAAACTTTTCCTAGTGCTAGTCATAACCTATAGAACTGGACATATTTCATTCTCTTCGTACAAAGACTCACTCGTCTGTGACTGTACCTGGTCTTGTTTGTCTTTCTTGGCCAGAGCTGGAAGGTTCCTGGCTATTCCCATGACAATAGCAGCAGCCTGGGGCTGTGGCAGGAAGGGGAGGAGTCTGGAGATGAGGCGTTTCCCCTTTCGCACAGACATGATCATCAAGCACTGCTCATCGCTCACTCTGCAGAAGGGTGGGAAGTAGGTCTGTTACGGTCACAAAACTTCTAGTATTTGATACAAATATTAGTGATTTCGCACAGTTCTTGACTAATGCACAAAACTATGCTGTTTTAACATGCTTGTTTATATAAAAAAAAAGACATCAGATAGGTCCTTCAAGGTATCTTGGAGGGGTGAGGTGTCCAAGACACAACATCTAGCTAAAGGGGTGCCTCAGGGCTCAGTTCTTGGACCACTTCTCTTCAGGGCAACAACAACTAATCGATAAACAGATTATTATTGATAATGAAAATAATAAATCCGATTATCTAGAGTCAGTGAACGCCCAACTTAAGCCGGTCACATCAAATACAGCACTTTCTATGCACAAAATGCATTGAAAAATAGTGAAAGAGTTATGGGAGTAGGAATTGTAAAGGGATAACATCAAGTAATTTTCTGAATATAAATATCAGACGCTTCTAAGCCAGAAGAAATGACAGTAAGACGTGACTGTGATCAAAGTGAACGTATGTTCCTTCAGAACATATCTCTTTCCTGTAGGTTAACACAGTTTGTTTTTATTCATTTTTATTATCTTTATAATTATTTCAATTTTCTATGCAGAGATTTAAGCTTTATTTACTATACAATGCTTAAAAGTATGGTTTCTTAACTAAACTGCTCTAAACTAAGTTATTGGTGATTACCAAAATCATTTTTAGCTATGAAAGAAAGGCAGGAAAAAACTGTCAAGTGCTATAGTGTTGTTGTTTTTTTTTAACATACCCACTTACAGTCAACAAGTACATACTGCCAGGAATAATGCAAGCTGTTATTATTTTGTTATTATGTGAAATTCTATTTAGTTGTTTCAGTTTGTGATAATAATAATAATATTTTTAGATTTATTATTTTTTTTGACAGATTCCTAAACCATTTGTGTTTTCTCTTTATTATGACAGGTGATCTAATAAATTAAGCACTGTGTGTTTTCATATCACTCAGTTGGCATGTTTGTTTGAAGGACATTGAGCAGAATGTGGAAGTGTGTTTTGTCCAAAAAAAATTTTTTTTAAAGAATTGGGCTTTTTCATCCTCTTAATTGATTCGTTTGGAAAAATAATCTGCCAACTAATCGATTACCAAAATAATTGTTAGTTACAGCTCTACTTCTCTTCTCGGTCTACATGGCATCACTCGGTTCTGTATTTCAGAAACATGGCTTTTCATATCACTGCTATGCTGATGACACTCAACAAACCCATCACTTCATCACAATTTCAGCATCCAGCTAAGTGTATCAACCCCTAACTTCAAAATCAGCTGAATTTCTTAGACCACATTGCTAATCCTGCAGATTTGCTTTAAACAACATAAGAAAAGACACAACACGCTACACAACTCCTTGTTCAAGTTCTTGTCATGCCACACCTCTGTTCATGAATTCGCACTGGCTACCAAAAATGCAAAAAATCACTTTCACAGAATTTTTCATTAACTGTTCCCTCCTGGTGGAATGACCTGCCCAACTCAATCCAAGCATCTCCAAGAATCGCCTAAAAACACAACTTTTCCATCTTCATTTGACCCTCTAACACTTGCACTCTCTATTTCATTTCTATTTTAACGGCTTATTTACTTTTTTACTACATTAAAAAATCCTTGCGTACTGCATTAGTCCATCGGAAACTTGTCAAAGCACTTACATTATTATTGTTGATATTGATTGCATCTATTTTCCTCATTTTTAAGTCACTTTAAATAAAAGCATTTGTTAAATGACTTAATCTAAATGTAAAAACATGATCATGAGATGATTTCTCAACTAGGCTAGTTCATGTGCCTGTACTCGTGTGGCTCTTCCTGTGGCACTCACCGGTCGTCCCACTCTTTTTCTCGGAGAGAGTTGTAGAGCTGCAGCGTGTGTGTTTTATGCTGTTCTAGCAGGGCATCTCTTTGGTGCTCAGGGGTCTGCAAGAACTTCTTCTCAAAGTCTTGCACTTCTAATAGTAGACTGTACATCTGCATAACAAAACATACAGGTTATTACTGTGTTATATATTATACTTGTTAGTACATTTAATGGAATACTGGTTTAATTACAATAACTTTCTAAACAACAATAACTATTTGTTTATTTAGTTGTGGCCAGAAAAAAAAAATTGGTATGGAAAATAAAAATCTGTACAACTAAACTGACTGAGCTAATAGGAAAAATCCTTAGTTTTTAGGATTATATAAATATTTTTTTTTAATTAATTACCTGAGCCATAATAAAAATACTTCACTTTACTCTATTCTCACCTTCTCCACAGTGTAAAGGATTTGCCGTCTTTTGTTCCACACTTGCTTTTCTCTTTTTTCCTGCAAAATGACAAAAAGTACACTGGTACAAAGAAACAGTACCATGAAAACATGGACCTTTTTAATAAACTCTTTATTAATGAAGAAAAATGCATTACTAGGACTAGAAAGAATCTGTCACTTTCTTTTTTTTTTGCATGGGTCCACTCATAAGCAACCAAAAACAGCCTCATAAGTGGGTTTATAAAAATAGTCTATGTAAAAGGGTGAGGGAATAGTGAGTTGACCTCATCATCACTGCGAGAGGTCACCACGGCATCAATCATTTTCCTTGGATTGTTCACACTGGAGACAGTCAGTTTTCCTAACGAGCCAGCAAACTGCACTGTGAAACAAACACAATCACAAACAATTCAGACCATTTTGAAATAATTAACCTTACAGAAATGCACAATTAAATCAATAACAACAAAATAGACATTTTTGGTTTGCCTGCAGTTATAAGAATGCTAAGACAGGCATTTTTTTAATGCGATTTTGCCCAAGTGTTGTTTTGTACCTGGCCGATAGGTGTGCTCCAGTTTAGCCACCTGAGGAGTGATGAGTTTGGTGGTGTGCTCCTTCCTGGTGTCTCGGTCCCGCTCCTGACGCTTCTCCATCTTCTCATAATAATTCTGCAAAATAAGAATTGATATCCACTATGAACTAGCAATATCTACACAACATTTTACAATGATGTTTCTCAAATTAAAAATACTATAAATCCAAGCTTCAGCAGAATTAAAAAATAAGTAGATGGTAGACAAACTTATGTCTTAAAGCCTTGTCTAAAAGTCTAAAATAGTTACACTTTCAAGAATAAGGTTTTCATTTGAAATGTGTCAGTTTTGGGGGTAAGAATGGGTAAAAGAGTAATTACCTGGTAATAGTAGTCATCCAGATACGGATCGGTGCTTTGAAGTTGCATCATTTGTATTCTCGCTACCCATTCCTTCTCTCTTTGTGTCATCAGATTGCTGTAAGGATCTCTGTTTCTCCTGTCTCCAACACCTCTGCCTCCGACGTGATCACTGAGCGTATGAGAGACACAGAAACATTTACATGAGGCATTTCAAAGTGAGGCGCCATTCAGAGAGAGGACAGATGGTTCCCACCCCAAGCCTCTGTTCTGCATCCTCTGGTTGAGCATCCTGCGGTGCTGCGGGTGGAGGTGGGTGGTGTTGTGTCGGATGGGTGCGTGGCCAAGAGGTGGCCCATGCGGACCCATTCTAGGACCAGACGGCCCAAAGAACGGCCTGAAACCCCCGACACCTCCCTGTAATAATGGAGGAGCTGGACCACGTGGGAACTGACCAATCTGAAGAGCGTAGCACAAGATTAGGACACGATGGAAGCTCTAGATCCACTCTTATTAAAAGGTATATATCATTAACTCACCTGAGAGTTGAGCAGCTGGGCTCTCTGTATCTGAGACAGAACAGGACCAACTCCAGCAGGGAACGGAGGATGAGACAACGGGGAGTTCTGAGAGAGCAAGAAAAGGGTTTATCATAGCTTGTCATTTCCGTCCCACTTTATATTAGGTGGCATTAACTACTATGTACTTACATAAAAAATAAGTACAATGTACTTATTGTGTTCATATTGTATTGTAAAACACTTTTGCTGCTATTGAGGTGGGATGGGGTAAGGTTAGGGAGGGGGTTGGAGGTATGGGTAAGTTTAAGGGTGGGTTAAGGTGTAAAGTATGGGTCAACAGTGTAATTATAAATGTAGTTACAGAAATTAAACACAGATGTAATTACATGTCGTTTTTTTTTTTTATATAAGTACAATGTAAAAACATGTATGTACACAATAAGTACATTGTACTAAATTATTAATTAAAATGTAAGTACATAGTAGTTAAGGCCACTTAATATAAAGTGGGTCCGTCATTTCAATACTGTTCAAAAACTTTCAAAATAGATATGATACCAGATTGTTTTTCTCCCAAAAGCCATTTAGACATTAGATGTCCCCTAAAGAGAGCCTCCTCGAGCATGAGCAAACAGGCACCGAAGCGTGCTTTTTTCACTGTATTATAGCACCACTGTCAGGCTGCTGGAGTTGAGTGATTGTGAACTGATCTGGGACTCACAGCGATGCTGAGGAGGTTGTTGGGGGACAGACGCTCAGGAAAGGGAGGAGGGTAGCGCAGTGGCACAGAGGCTCTCACGTGAATGGCTGAAGGGTGATTATTCTGAAGAAAAAAAGAAACATACAGTCAATGAACTACTTTAGTTCAATCTAAACCATTGCATCACCCAGAAATATTGAATGCAAACTCAAGAATCCTTGGGTTAATTTAGAAAAATACCATGTTTTTATAACACTTTTACTTCATGCATTGAATAAATGGTTGGCTAACGGAGACTTGTCATAGCACTGTCATATTACTGCTCTCTTGTTGGTTTCGATTGCTTCTGTTGTCCTCATTTGTAAGTCGCTTTGATTAAAAACATCTGCTAAATGAATAAATGTAAATATTCTAAAGCATAAAAGAATGACATCTTACCTGGTGATTGTGGATGTGACTCATGGGCTGTTTTGGAGGTGTTCCAATAGGTACAGCCCTTACAGGTGGACTTCCAATCACAGGTGAGCTGGAGCGAGGAGGCGGAACCCGTTCGGACAAATCTCGCCCTTCTTCTCTGAGTGCAGGAGGCCGGTTAGGAAGTCCTACTTCTTTGATAATCGACATAAGCGTTTTGTCCTGAGCAGTTAATCAAGAAGTTTAGGAGAACAGCACAGAAAGACAATCAAGTAAGATTGAGAAAGCTAGTATATACACACACACATACAATGTTTGTACCTCTTTTTGACTGACTAGTCCAGAACTAACAGGACTGAAGCCCATACTGTTTTCCCAAATACTGTGAGAGTTTATCTATGGGGGGAAAGAAAAAGGGAAATATTGGTCATTTATTCTGAATATTTAGAGCAGTAAGGTAAGACAAATCCACATTGTTTTTGTTGATGTATAATAAAATAAAGCCAAGCATGCTACTAAAATTACCTGAAGGGTCCTACATATGTTTAAACACTGTTTTATCAATGTTTTAGTGCACACTAGAAGACTAAACATAAAACAAGGTAAAAAAAACAAATCCCAAATTCTAACTGCCCTTTATTGTAAAAAGGATCAAACTTGAGAGGGTAGATTCCTTAAAACTGAATCTGAAGAATAAAAACCCATGCATCAAATTCCAACATAAAGTTATTTGTAATTTTTGGTTATTAAATCTATGGCAATATGCACATTTGTTTAATAAATCCAGGCTTCAGGACCTGCTGTATAACAGTGTTATAATTCTATGCACACATAGTAAATGTAATATGCTTTTATATAATTTATTTATGAGTTTAATGAGTTTTTCCTGATAAAAATTGTCATTAAAACTTACAAATAAAATGATTATTACTAAATAAAACATTTAAACAAAAAATATTACTACTGTCATTTTAATGTATAAAAGCATTCAGGAAAACCATTTAGAAATTATATTACTTCATAACAGTACCATACACACACACTGCACTTTGAAATGTTTAGCACATATATTTGCAATTCAATAATTAGACTATTTTTGCTTTATTTTAATGAATTGTGCAGCCCTATTTTACATGTGATAAACATGTATCATATTTCCACACCCTTAAAATACCTGTTTGTTAAAGTGCCCTGCTGCAGTCCACACCCTGATGATGGCATTTTCATGTTAACAATCAGACTTGCAATCTAATCAAATCAGAAATGGCTTCGAATGATGGATCACACAAACACAAACCTGTGGAAGAGGAGCTGGGCCTCTGCGCATGAGCTGCTGCTGTTGTTGGTAGCTCAGCAGCAGAGAAGACTGTCCAGCTAATGCCGAGGGCAGAGGAGCCTGACCGGACAGCATCGGAGGAAGGTGAGGTCTGTCTGACCTGGTGGTGCCCACTCCAGCGATAGCAGGATCCGAGCCCAAGATGAGCCGAGTCAGCGACTCCGCCAGGTCATCGCCACCCCGTTCATCTATGTCAGGGTAAAGCCGGGAGGAAGAGGAGGGTTGAGGGAGGGCCGAAGAGTGGGCACTGCCGCCTGCGAGAGGGAGGTCAACGGAGGAGGCGTCGCCCGCTCCATGTGGTCCGTCTCGTACCTGCTCATCAAGCTCTGCGAGCCGGGCGTGCTCCTCCTGCCAATCATCATCTACAGAGGAAAACATATGAGCTGATGTTACAATCTGATATGCCAGAGTGACTTATATGTACTACTATGTCTGAGACATTATACACACAACACACAGAACTAACAAATATTGCTACAAGTGTGATTGCATCATCTAATAATTGCTCTTAATAGTGTCCATCGTCTGGTTGACTACGTCTTGTATGAATTTTTCTGGAAATATGCACATAAACTGACAGTCATCACTGAGAAGCTACTACTAAATATTGTAGAAACTTCATTTTCTGTAAAGTTGATTTGCATCGTAAAAAGCGCTATACAAAATAAACTTGAATTGCGTATTAAAGAATAGTCAGAAAGCATTTTTTCAATGTAACATTACCTTGAGACAAAATATATGCATCTTTTATGGCTCATTTTCTATGACTAGGGATATATGTACCAATCGCTGATATTTATTGGACAATTTTTTATTATTTTAAAGCCATCTGCATATCAGAAATAGCATTAAAATGGTAGATACCTTTGGTTTATTGATTAACTGCACAGACACAATGAGTTGCATGATCCAACATTTTTCTCTGGGCAAAATAAATTATTTCTGAATTTAATAATAAAATGCAACGTACAGCCTACTAATTTAGGGTGTTTTTCCCCCCTCTCAAAACACTTAAAGGAGTAGTGTTTTTTTTTATGCATGCTGAAAACATTTTTAAATATCTTGAAAAATGACTTTAATGTCTTTAAAGCATTGACAGGTTTTTCTGTTGTTTAATACATTTGGTCAACATCTAGAAAGGATGATGCAAGATTGGCTACCTGATCAAGACACAAGTGTTTATTTTCTTTCTTTTTGATTAAAGAAAATGCTGTACTTTATTATCATTATTGGCAAAGTTATTAACCAGTATTTTTTTCTACTCAAACCGGTTTCGGAACGGTAATAGCTTAATACAGATGAGTGCATGAACATAAACGTTCAAAACCTATTGAAGCATTATAAGTCCAAAAACCTTACCGATTGCCCCTGCACCGAAAGTGTCATCATTGAACTGGTCAATTTCATCTTCTTCCTCTACCAACCCTTCCTCCTCCAGGGTGCAGTCATCCTCAAAAGACTGCAAAATAACACATATATACATTTTCAGCATGTCATAAATTAGGGGGATCTAACTTAAGGAGGAGGAAAACAGGGGTCTTAAGGAAAGATGATGCTGTAGCCATATGCAGAGGTCAAATATTGTCCTTGTGCACACCGAAAACTAACATGATCAGTGGTAAAGAACATCTTAATCTTGATTATTTTAGATTTTTTTAACAACTAAAAAGATGCATCACTCCTAGAAGCAGTTTATACATGTTCCCAATTCGGAGTATGCAAACTGCTAAGTGCAGAATCAATGTTACAAAAAAAAAAACTGCAAAAAAAAAAAAATCTTACAGAAACCCTTTCGCCCTCTAAACATCTTTCTCAGAGTGACGAAATACATAAAAAAGCTTTGTGAGTTAAAGCGATCCCAGTGCGTTTAGTTGACGTGCTAGCACAGCCTCGCTAACATGCTAACAAGGCCAAAGGTTTAATAACACACATCTGGGCCACACTCAACTCAAAACAGTAGGTATTCACTGAGGACATTCGGCTGTAATAGATTTCATGAAACTTTTACATCTTGTTCAATATCAGCACCAGAGGAAAGTGATGGCTAGGCCTCACAAACACATTTAGCTCGCTAACTGTAGTGTCGATAAACAAAGCCGCAATTTTCAATCAACATTTAAATATTCCAAACCGCACTTGCCAGATTAAATCTGTTTGAAAAGAGCAGTTTCGACGTGCACCTGTTTATGAAATACAACATTTACCTGAAAATGGAACATGTGTCTATGTTGAAATGATCTGGATTGATTCTGCTGCGCGAGACGCCGCGCGCGCGCGAGTGGTGCTGTAAACACACTACAGGAGTCTATACCTTGTGTATTTTGGAATCCTGTTAACCATACAAAAAATAATAATAATAAATTGATATAGGAAATTAAATTCTAATGATGATATAACTCCCATTAGGAAGGGAGTTTTGTTCACATTCCATTGCATTTCTTTACTAGTAAATATACCATTGTGGTATGTGAATGAGGAAACTGGGAAAATAAGAAAAAAAAAAACATAAATGGTATTATTACAGCATTCTTCAAAGTACTTACAATATAAAACAATATAAATATATTCTATCAGAAAACTACAAAAAATGTACAACCATTTAACAGCTTTAAACCGTATTCTTTGTATTATATGAATTTGCATATGCAGTTTGATTTACTTAAAAAAAACTTTTAAAATGTATTGTTTGTTTTGTTTACTAATTTTGGCAACAGTAATATATATTTCTTCTCAACAAAATTAACATTCCTAAAAACAGTGCACAACCCAGTATATATATATATATATATATATATATATATATATATATATATATATATATATATATATATATATATATATATATATATATATATATAAGTACCGTTTCCAAGATATGCACATATTGATTTTTATTTTTAATTTGGCAACAAAATTAACATTTACACGAATTAAGACAAACAGTTTTTTTAACAATACATTTATAAATGGACTATTATGCTATATGAAATTTGTATTTATTTTATTTTAGATTTTTTAACAGCTGTGAAACAAGCACATACATTCATTCAGACAAGAACAGTTTAACTCAGCTATGCTATTGGGGCATATTGTCACATTTAAAAAATATGCACATTAAAAAAGTGCTACAATGTAAATAGATATTCTATCAACACACTACTAAAATAATTTGTAACCGTTAACAGCTTTAAACTCTATTCATTTTAATAGTTGTAAGAACTGCTGAGATTAACTTTTAACTTTTTATTTAAAAAAAAAAAACAATAATATGTTTTATTTTGTTTTGTTTACTAAATTAGGCTCAGTATGTAATTTTGGCAACAGTAAAATATATTTATTCTTAAAAAAATGAACATTCCTAAACAACAACACACATACCCCATTTTTTTTCTTAGATAAATAGATTTGCCAATTTTTTTTTTTTTTTTTTTTTTTTTTTTTTTTTTTATAAATGGATGGTCTCAAGAGATATGTGGCACGTATTGATTTTTTCTTCTTCATTTTTCAGCCAAAAATGAACAGCAAAGACAACATTTACAGGACTAAAGACAAACAAAATATTTTAAACAATATATTTATACGATGATTATTGTATTAATTGTACTAAAACGTACACTTTTGAGGTATTGCAAATGCATTTTGAGACTTATTTTTTAAAGAGTTCAAATACCTATCAACATCTTTATGTATATATATATATATATATATATATATATATATATATATATATATATATAGATATATAGATATAGATATATAGATATATAGATATATATATAGATATATATATATATATATATATATATATATATATAAAAAGATATTTTCTTTAAAACAAATTTGGAATGTAAAATTGTGTAAGATATAATATAAACGCACAATCTGATTATTTAAAAAGAAATTATTGATTTCCAACATATAATATAGAGGTATTGGACAAATATAAACTACAACAAAGAAATAATAATACAGGTAAAAAAAATATTTAAAAAAATTATAAGAAGAAAATTAATAAAATTATTTTTTATAAAATAATTAATACATTAATAAAAATGTATGAGAACATAAAATCTGCATGAAAATTATAATAATAATAAAAAAAGGCATGAGATCATCTTATAAATAACATAAAATGTATGAATAAAATGCATAAAATGCTTTCATGCATGCATGAAAGTTTACTTTTCTGAAAAAGAAATATATATTTTTTTGTTTTTTAATAGACAAATATTACGCGCAATTTGATTCGCAGTTCCTTTTTAGCGTACGAATGACGTCACGCGCGTCTGAAACCTCGCGATAGGTTGTGACCGGGCCCGTTTTGCGGGAACAGTGTCAACAGAAAAGCCGGGGGCCGTGAATGACTCGTGGTGAGCTTGCTCTATCTGGGCAATATTTTGAAACTTTCCAATCAAACCTATACACCTTTTCGGCTTTTCGGACCTGTTTTGAACGGAATTACCCGTGTCCATAGTGAAACAACGGAATTAGCAGACCATCATGTCTCAAACCGAGAGCAGCATGGAGCAGCAGCGGGAAGAAGAGCCGAGCCAACTCGACTCGGCCGGTCCGGCGGAGGTGAGCGCTTCTTCCCCATCATCTCCCACTAATAATTAAGTTACACCCCAGTTCACCTGGGACTTTAAAACACAGACTGATGAAGCTGGAGACGAGGAGACGACGAACCATCCGATCGCGGCTCTCTGAAGAGTAACGTTAGCTGAAAGTTTTTGTTAGCATGTATTGTTCCGGCTCAGATGAATAGATTAGCAGATCGGCGACCATTTTCACACTCATAACAACATCTGATCACTTTATAATCTGGATGGAGTCAGACAGATGGAAAGTGACGATGTGTTGTTATCGTCTAAATAAACTGGACATGAATAGTGTTGTTATTCTGCTACTTTTTTAAGCGGCACTTTATTAAATTAACAATGATTCGCCGTGTTGGTCTGGGAAGTACATTTTTATTGCTTGAGCTTCAGTTATCCATTTGCACTTCTTCTTATTGTAGACTTTATTCAAAATAAAAGTTCCGTTCTGTGGGTTTTCATATGACGTTCCTGTTGTGTGACCCTAAACATGGAATTACCCGCCGTCGGAAAGATGAGATGCCACAAAATTCACCGCACAATGACATTTATTAGACGTACTTTAATGCTTACTATCTTGTCGTTTAGGCGTATTTTAAACCACTGTACTGCTTTCAGTAACCGCGTTATTAAATTGAAATCGCGTTACCTAACGTGTCGATAGTTTGAGGTCATTTGTACATCATTAAACTAGAACGCACGAACATAAAATGTATGTTTATCTTATTGAAAACAGATTTAAAATACTGATGACGTAATTGTGCCCTAGTGGGCGTATCCAAAATATTGTCCAATCGAATGCTTCTTGAGTGAAATATCACTGCTGACCTTTAAAGTCGGCGTGCAATGAAAATTCACTAATTTTCATGTGTATGTTGGAGATCTTATTGTGAATGGTTCATCTGTGCATATTTCTTTTTAATTATTATTTATAAATGTGACCCTAATTGTATAAATCACAAATGCTGTAAATTGAATTAAAGTATATGACAATATGTACGAAAGACTATCACTTGGGAAATATCAACAACAACAAAAAAAGATACTGTCCAGTGTCCATCAATTTTGTCTTAAGTAAATTGTCATTTTTCTTGCAGTTCAAGAATTAGTGGTATTATTTCTCTTTAAGGACGATGCTTCAGAAAGCGGTCAAGATGAAGCATCGGATACAGCAATGGATAGTGAAGCGCAGTCGTCATCGCCTCCCTTGGCCAAGGAAAAAGACCAGCCGGGTGGATATGAAGAAAAAGTGGTAATGCATTTAGCCTTCCATAAAAAAAAAAAAATCTAAGTTAATTGAGGTATAAAGTGCATAAGCTGGTTCTACAAGAATGTTGATCCGTAAGTAGAGACAAAGTTGTGTGTATTGTTGACTTCTGCTTCGTTTCAACAGAAAACAGACCGGACCAACAGATTCGAGTACCTCCTGAAGCAAACTGAAGTGTTTGCTCATTTCATCCAACCAGCTGCCCAGAAGACCCCAACTTCACCTCTAAAGATGAAGCCTGGCCGCCCTCGCATAAAAAAAGATGAGAAGCAGAACCTGCTCTCTGCTGGAGAGTGAGTTTGTCCACACTGTTCCAGCAGACGTTTTCTCCATAAAGATCATGCTGCCAGTGATCTAGATGTTTAACAACTTCATATGTTATTAAAAGTGCATTTTCCATGGAGCAAAATAATAAGAAAGCTACTTGAGGGAACACTTTTGTTTCCTAGAGTGACTGACTGTAATTTCAATTTGAATGCAGTTTAACAGCAAAATATTATGCTTTTTTTTTTTTTTCTTCTTGTACTTGGTTTTGTATCTTGTGTTAGTGTTATATCTTTATGTAATTTCTCTTTAGTAATATTTTTATTTAGTAATTATATTAGTATTAAAGTCCTGTTAATTAGGGCTGGATCAGACTCAATTCGGTGGGTTGAATTTAAAATTTGTGTCCAAATTGTGCATCCCTGCAGACGAGCAGAGCAAAACTTGTAGTTTTTCCTTTTTTTTTTTTTAAGTCACAGTTTAGATTTATAATTACCATATTTTTCGGACTATAAGTCGCACATGAGTATAAGTCGCATCAGTTCAAAAATACATCATGATGAGGGAAAAAACATATATAAGTCGCACTGGACTATAAGTCGCATTTATTTAGAACCAAGAGAAAACATTACCGTCTGCAGCCACGAGAGGGCGCTCTGTTTTTTAGAGGTAGACTACAGGAGCACTGAGCAGCATAGAGCGCCCTCTCCTGGCTCTAAACGGTAATGTTTTCTCTTGGTTCATTTCTCTTAGTTAATTTCTCTCGGTTCATGTCAAATTAATTTTGAGAAATAAGTCGCACCTGACTATAAGTCGCAGGACAAGCCAAACTATGAAAAAAAGTGTGACTTATAGTCCGGAAAATACGGTAGATTTCTTTTCCCTGTAAATCATGCTGCTCTATGTAGTGCACTTATTATCTGTTTAATTCTGTTGTTTTTTAGTAACCGCCACCGTCGGACTGAGCAGGAGGAGGATGAGGAGCTGCTGAATGAAAACAGCAAGGCCACCAGCGTTTGCACACGTTTTGATGATTCACCTTCCTGTGAGTTAAACGCACACTAAAACCCTGAATCTCTTTTATAAAAACTTAGAACCATGATCTTATATGAAATGAGGTCAAAGGCCTCTTGGTAATTAAGGAAAGCTTATTGTCGCCAATGAACGTTTATTAACAGATGTGAAAAATGGCAAACTGAGAGACTACCAAGTGCGTGGACTGAACTGGCTCATTTCCCTCTATGAGAACGGAATCAACGGGATCCTTGCTGACGAAATGGTATGACTCCCTACACTCATCGATTTATTCTCCTCTTAATAGTAAATGAAGAAAAATATAATCGTTTTGCATTTAAGAGGTGGATTCCATGCCTCTTCAAGTTATGGAAACTCCCTTAGTCCACTTTTCTTTTTTTTATAGTTATAAAATTTCAGCACTCAGAAATTGGTTTAAATCTGTGCCCATTACAAATGGCTCACACTTCATGTCTGCTCTTGTCCCATCAGGGTCTTGGTAAGACTCTACAGACCATCTCTCTGTTGGGCTACATGAAGCATTATAGAAACATTCCTGGACCTCACATGGTTCTGGTGCCCAAATCCACCCTGTATAACTGGATGAACGAGTTCAAGCGTTGGGTTCCCTCTCTACGAGCTGTCTGCCTCATCGGTGACCGGGATGAACGAGTAAGCAGGGATTCCTGGGGTCTTATTATGTAGAGTTTAAACTATCATAAACTGTCCCATCTAATAAGACTTCTGGTTGCAGACGGCTTTTGTCCGTGACACGCTGCTCCCAGGCGAGTGGGATGTGTGCGTGACTTCCTATGAGATGGTTATCATCGAGAGGGCCGTCTTCAAAAAGTTCAACTGGAGATACCTGGTTATTGATGAGGCTCACCGTATCAAGAATGAGAAATCAAAGGTTGGCAGTTGCATCCATCTTCAGCATGTGTGATTGATTGCGAGTCCCTGGTTTCCTTTAGTCTAAGAGTAACCTAGTAAAGTTTGTTCTCTCAGCTTTCAGAGATTGTGAGAGAGTTCAAGACCACGAATCGATTGCTGCTGACTGGAACCCCACTACAGAACAACCTTCACGAGCTTTGGGCGCTGCTGAACTTCCTGCTGCCCGACGTCTTCAACTCCTCAGAGGTGCCACTTCTTTCTTGCATATTACCACAAGAACTCTGGCATAAGTACATGGTGTGAAGGCTGTATATGCTTTTGACATTCCCTGTAATGAACGCCAATTTGTCTTTTCCTTTTGTGCAGGATTTTGATTCCTGGTTTGACACCAATAACTGTCTGGGAGACACGAAACTGGTGGAGCGTCTGCATACTGTGAGTACATTGTCCTTTGACTCCTACAGTATGTAGAGATTTATAGCTTGATCAAGTGTGACAATATATTTTGAAAATATACAGTAATTTTTGGATTGAGAAATATAAGCATATGGTCCTAAAACAGGCTTGATTTGAACGCTATATGGATGCTAAATTGTAAAAAAAAAAAAAAAAAAAAAATGAAACCTTTCAAATGTATTTTTATATATTTTATACATACAATGGTATTTAATATATTAAGAATGTTAATAAAAACATTTAAAGTGAGAATAGATTCACGCAAAACATGTATTTAATTTTTTTTTAATATAAAGTATTTAAAATATTGAGAATGTTAATAAAAAATGTATTTTTTTTTTTTAATTTTCATTGTGCATTCCAATTAATCTCAATCATACTGCAGTCAGGTTATTTTGATTAGGTAAAAAAATAACTAATAAATACAGCTAACTAACACAATAAAACACAAAAATATGATAATTTAAAAAAACTAGATTTTTGAAAAGGAAAAAAAAACTGTCCATGTATCCATCTATCTATATAAAATACATTAAACTTGTAACTAACAAATCTCCTGATGGTAAAGGTACTCCGTCCATTCCTGCTGAGGCGTATCAAAGCCGATGTGGAGAAGTCTCTCCTCCCCAAAAAGGAAATCAAGATGTATATTGGGCTCAGCAAGATGCAGAGAGAATGGTAAATATTATTGATACTGATGTATGTCTGAAATGTCTTTCTAGGTTGGTTTACCAGGCATTTTTTCGATAAATAGCTCAAAGTAAATAATGAGCTGTTATAATTTCCCTTTAGGTACACCAAGATTTTGATGAAGGACATCGACATTCTGAACTCTGCTGGGAAGATGGATAAAATGCGTCTGTTGAACGTACTGATGCAGCTCAGGAAGTGCTGCAACCACCCTTACTTGTTCGACGGAGCGGAGCCCGGCCCGCCCTACACCACCGACCTCCACCTGGTGGTCAACAGCGGAAAGATGGTGGTTCTGGACAAGCTTCTGCCCAAGCTCAAAGAACAAGGTGACCATCCGACATGCTTCACGGGGGATAACGGTAAATTGTCCCGTCATGTTGTTTTTAACATAGCTCGTTTTGTTTTCTTCCTGCAGGTTCCCGTGTGCTGATCTTCAGTCAGATGACCAGGGTGCTGGACATTCTGGAGGATTACTGTATGTGGCGCAACTACGGTTACTGCCGTCTCGATGGACAGACTCCTCACGAGGAGCGACAGGTGAGAGCGTGATTGAATTGGCCTTCTGTCGTAACTGAAGAGCTCAGTGATAAACGAATGAGTCTGTAACCTTCTTCAGATCTCCATCAACGCCTTCAACGAGCCCAACAGCTCCAAGTTTCTGTTCATGTTGAGCACCAGAGCAGGAGGTCTCGGGATCAATCTGGCGACCGCTGACGTCGTCATCATCTACGACTCGGACTGGAATCCTCAAGTGGATCTTCAGGCTATGGTCACTATGCACTGATTGATTGTGCTGTGTTGTTGTTTTGATGTCTAGACTCGTGTTCATTTATTTCATTGGCTTTTCTCTGTTCAGGATCGTGCCCACAGGATTGGTCAAAAGAAACAGGTGCGCGTGTTCCGCTTTATCACCGAAAATACAGTGGAGGAAAGAATCGTGGAACGTGCAGAAATGAAGCTCCGCTTAGACTCTATTGTCATTCAACAAGGTAAGATGTGAAACAAGTTGAAGCTACTTTAATAATTTTATAAAATATATTTTATAAAATTATTTGTAACAATTTTTCTGATGAATTTTCACATTTTTCTCATTCATGGGATTGTTCTTTTTTTCATTAGTATAGTTAATACCGTTGTTTCCCAACAGGCAGGCTGGTCGATCCCAACACGAGCAAACTGGGCAAAGACGAGATGTTGTCCATCATTCGACATGGTGCCACTCATGTGTTCGCCTCCAAGGAGAGCGAGATCACCGATGAAGACATCGATGCCATCTTGGAGAGAGGAGAGAAGAAGGTAGGACCCCATCTAGACAAAATTACTTCACAAAGCTGAACTGTAGTGTAAGAAGAATGAAACGGTTAATTTGGAGAAGTGCTCTTCATGACTAATGGTTGTTTTAGACGATGGAGATGAAGGAGAAGTTGGCCAATCTTGGAGAAAGCTCGCTGAGGAACTTCACCATGGACACAGAGAACAGCGTGTACAACTTTGAGGGTGAAGACTACAGAGAAAAGAAGAAGGTAATGCGTCACCAATCAAATCTCAACAAGTACTTCACATTACAGTGTTGGGTTGAAAACGGTAGACTTATCTGAACTGACCTCCTCAGGTCATCACTAACTGGATTGAGCCACCCAAGAGAGAGCGCAAGGCCAACTACGCTGTGGATGCTTACTTCAGAGAGGCCCTGCGTGTCAGCGAGCCCAAAGCACCAAAGGTATTATTAACCCCTTACGCCTGAATTGGAAACCCTAGAGCTGTTTTAATGGCCTTTCTCCTGTTCCTCAGGCTCCCCGTCCTCCCAAACAGCCCAATGTACAAGACTTCCAGTTCTTTCCCCCTCGGCTTTTTGAGCTGCTGGAGAAAGAGATCCTGTATTACAGGAAGACTATCGGCTACAAGGTGTGTCTACATTTGAGCTCCATGTTGGGGTCCACAGAATTGACACGCTTTACTCTCTTGTTCAAAAATGTGATTTTTATTTTTTTATTTTTTGGGGGGTTTTGTCTCTCATGCTCACCATGGCTACATTTTTTATCAAAACTACAGTAATACTGTGAATTTAATGCATGTTAAAATAACGTGCATTTTATTTGTGATGCAAAGCTGAATTTTGAGCATCATTCCTCCAGTCTCCATTGTCTCATTATCTGTCTATTATGCTGAATCTGTGATAAATAGGACATTCAAAAGAACAGCTTTTATTTGAAACAGAAATCTTTTGTAACATTAAAAAAGTCTTTACTGCCACCTTTAATCAATTTAATACACCCTTGCTGAAAAACGTATTAATTTCTTGCACCCCAAACTTTTGAATGGTAGTGTACTTGGTGGACGCTCTATGTAAATCTAAATTAGAAATATGGAACATTACACAAGTAGAAAGGACTGCAAATGAAGGTTCATGGTGATTTTTTTACATTCAGTATGTTCAAATATTAACATGCAGTTCAATGAAGTGGTGAATAATGGTGTAAAAACTCTTCAGAAACTATTATCCCTACTAAATTTTCCATTGCATGATGTCACTGGACTAACAGGTGCCAAGAAACCCCGATCTGCCCAACTCGGCCCAAATGCAGAAAGAGGAACAGGCCAAGATCGACGAAGCTGAACCACTTAATGAAGAAGAGCTGGAGGAGAAGGAGAACCTCCTCTCACAGGTACATCATTCATGTGACCGTTTGAGAAATCATAGCCTGAATTCAAATGTTTCGAGTTTGTGCAGCAGCTCATGTCAGTGTGTCTTCTCTACTCAGGGCTTTACTATCTGGACCAAGCGTGACTTCAATCAGTTCATCAAGGCCAATGAGAAGTGGGGAAGAGACGACATCGAGAACATCGCCCGTGAGGTCGAGGGCAAAACCCCGAGGAGGTCATGGAATATTCTGGTAGGTCAATATACGGCTCCATCAGCTCACTGCTTAACTGTATACAGGAAGTGTGTGATTAAGATGTGTTTGATGCTTGTGTGCAGCTGTGTTCTGGGAGCGCTGCAATGAGCTGCAGGACATTGAGAAGATCATGGCTCAGATCGAGAGAGGAGAGGCCCGAATCCAGAGGAGGATCAGCATCAAGAAAGCACTGGACTCTAAAGTGAGCCACCCTTGCCATCCTTTTCTCAGCAAAGAGTTTAGGTTCGGTTTTATTTGAAGGTGACCTTGTTACAGAGAGTTAGTTATACATTTAAGTCCAGAGAAACTGACTTTAGTGTTAGGATCTGGTTTAGGGTTAGTTGCATGTCTTTATACATAATTTACTGTTATTACTAGTAAGTACATGTAACAAGGACACTGTAAACAATTATGAATATTATACATTTATATTATAAATATAAAGTGTTACCAGGATTTATAGTTCAGAGCAGGGATGTCATAGTTAGCTAAAACTAAACCTTTTCTGTTATTTAAAATAAACTAAAAAGAAATGTATACATATTTCAGGTAGTATAATCATTTCATTTAGTTTACATCCTAAATAACTAAAACTAAATAAACTAAAACTAATTAATACAAATTAATACTATAGACATAAAATTAAATAAAAACTGATGAAAGCACCCAACAAAATTAGTGAAACTAATAACTAATAAAGTGACAATATAAAGCGTTCTAATCAAACTATTAACAAAACTGTTTTCGTATATAAATCATACTGAAATATTTACAATTCTAAGGCATCAAAATTATTCTAGTATGCTGCTTTGCATTTATTATTATTTAATCAATGTTACCTTTCAGTTTTCCTTAAAATAGAAAGTTCCAAAGTAAAAAAACAAAAACAAACTATAAAAACTAAATAGAATAAATACACATGATAAAAAACATAACTAATTGTAACAAACAAATCTCCATATTCATCGGGAAGAAGGAGGCGGGAACCGGCGCACAATCAAAAAGCATTTTAATAATTCATAAATAAATACAAAACGGCGCACCAGCCCCTCACGGACGACTGGTGCGCACAAATAAAAGCCAAAACATAAAATAATGTCCCAGGCCTGGTCCTCTCTCGTCCTTCACGGTCGTCGCTCCAGTTTTATATCCTTCCATCTCCTACGTGGGACTCGATACTAGCGGTGGGGCTCAGGTGTAGCTCATCTCCAATCACTACACCTGGCCTCACTCCTCGTTCCCACGCCTCTCGGCCCCGCCCCACTCGCCACACTAATAAAACAAACCACTCCACAATTACTAAAATTTAAGTAAAAAAAAATGAAAGAATCCAATGCAGAATATTTACAAACTATATTAGTATAAGATCCTAAAATGGCACTGATTGGAAGGTATAATGTCTTGTTTTCCTCTTCCTCAGATTGGCCGTTATAAGGCACCGTTCCATCAGCTCAGGATCTCGTACGGCACAAACAAAGGCAAGAACTACACCGAGGAGGAGGATCGCTTTCTCATCTGCATGCTGCACAAACTGGGCTTTGACAAGGAGAGCGTTTACGATGAGCTGCGCCAGTGCATACGCAACTCGCCCCAGTTCCGCTTCGACTGGTTCCTCAAGTCCCGCACGGCCATGGTGAGCTGTGTGCCATATCACGAGCAATCGTACAATATTCATCCATTCAGAATGTCCTGACACTGTTGTGTATCCGCAGGAGCTTCAGAGGAGATGTAACACACTGATCACGCTCATCGAGAGGGAGAATATGGAGCTGGAAGAGCGAGAGAAAGCAGAGAAGAAGAAGAGAGGCCCTCGCACATCTTCGGTAACTGCTGGCGAAACTGAAGATTGAGCTCTGAAACTGGAGAGGAATTTTTAATGACTTGTCTTTTTTCCCCATAGGCCCAGAAACGCAAGCAGGATGCGTCCTCAGAAGGACGTGGCCGCAAGAAGAAGCTCAAATTGTGATGGCCGTCACCTCACTTGGCGAGGACCTTCAGCGATTCTGGCGTTTGTTGTTACGGGTCCCACTCATGTACTGTATGGATTTCCAGCACTGAACCTTGCCTCCAAGTAGCTTGACCTTTTTAAACAAGGTGTAGGGTTGTAAATTAGATCTTTCTTTTAGCTAAAGTGCAACGGCTGTGCTGTCAGATGTTTTGTATTTATGCCAACTTTTTTTTTTTTTTAACCACATTCCATTTGCTTGTATGTGTTGGATTTGCCGTCTTTCTCTCATCATTAGCGTCTTCAGTATTGTCTCTGTATCCTCAGTTGAGTAGTCAATTGGAACATGACTAATAAATGTTGTTTTTTTATAAACACTGCTCAGTATGATTTCTCCAAATAAATGTAATCTCTTCCTCTTGTATGTTAATGTAGCATTGATTTTCATATTCAGCAACTATACAGAGAGCTTTGGTATCAAAGCCTGGAATAATGTTTGAGGAATGCTAAAGAAAAATCCTCAAGGAAAGGAAAAGCTAAGGTGGAATTAAATGAGATTTTTGTACTGAAGGTCTTGTACAGAGGCTTGATATGGATCATTAATAATGATCCATATCATGCTTCTCTCTTGCAGTCCCTTTTAATGGGGATTCAACTCAAACCTCCTCAGCAGTCATTTCACTTCAGATGACAATTCCAAAGAAATTTATTTTGTTTTTAAACCCACCAAAATTGTTACTCCTATTTACCATTTGTGGAGATTTTTTTTAATACTAGCAAAAAATAAAATCTAATGGTAATATAAATCGTGCAAAACAAGGAAACGAGTTATTTTATGTTTAATGGGCTTGGGCGCCGCGTTGCATTCTGGGACGTGGCGGCCATGTTGATGGCATCGCGAATGTAAACATAGAACAAGTCTAACGAGAAGAAACAGTTCGGAGAAAGAAAAAAAGATTTAAAAATCGCGAAAAGGTTGTGGGATTTACAGGGATACATAAAATAGGCATGCCAGGGACCGATATGCGGACAAAATCTGCACTATTAACCGTTTGGATCCATATAAAAAATTCCAAACAAAGAGTGGAGCATCGACGACAACTTGCTGCCGCACTTTGTCATAACAGATATCTTCGGCTCCCTTGTTGTTTTGTTAGTGCCTACACTTCTGAACAGTTCATAAGCTAGGAGTCATTGGAGTCTCATGTGTAGTTCACAAATGGATGGGTTCAGGAGCTGAAGATCATAAAGCGTCTCCAGAGTAACATGCAACGTAGAACGCGCGTGCGCGGTGACCTCAGACATCTCTGCGCGAGGAATCGACGACAGGTGATTTCTGAGGTGATACTAAATGGTAAGAAGAACGGTATCATAATAATATTAAAACCTGGAAGTTATACAAAAATGCATTTATTTATTTAATAAATGTTTATTTAAATAGTCAGAAAAAAAGTAGCTATTGCCATGAACAATTTTTTGAGGCTGCAGTTTTTTCATGTGCATTCATTCTCTAAAAAAACGTCACTTAATTGCATATGATCTGCTCTGATGTTGAAAATGTGGGTTGATTCACAAGGTGGTGCTATCGCTCTGTTTTTATGGAAAGACTGCAGCAGTGCATCATGTTGTTTAACTGCTGAATATGGCCTGGTCCTGAGTAAAACATAAGCATAAATGATAACCTCATAAACGTCTCCATCCATGAATAATCTTGTTGAAGTAATGGGGCTTTTATTGTGTTTGTTTGCTGAATCAATACGAATGTCTGAGCACTCTTGGCAATACAAAACTCTTTTTAAGTAACAATTAAAATACCCTAACAATATTGATTTTACATTAGCTGCCTCAGCTCTTAAAATAAGCTGAATAGTTCCCCTCTAGTCCCTTTTATATAAGTTTTGAGGTTTTTAACACTTGTGTTTTCACCCAATCCTGCAGTTTGTTGCAGCACATCTCTGTTTTCTGAATAATCCTATCATCTTCTGTTTTCGTGATCAGCGTTAATCACACAAATTGCTAGTGCAATGAATTGATTGGACTGTGGACATGAATGATCCTGTGGTACGTCGTTGTCCCTCAATGCATTGGAAGTGAATGGCTGAATGAAGCTTCAGTCGCTCCTCATTGAGGATGTGAATGAGATTAAAGATGCTGCACAGAACTCCTGGTGAATGGGAAAAAGAGGACGTATTGGTCAAACGCATCCCTGCGATGTATCACTGACCATTGGTCTGTTTCTCTAAATGCAATAACTGAGGCTGGAGAAGAAACCAGCGGGAAACACAATTTCGGAAAACACACCAGGGGTAATAACAATCAGTTTTGTTCTGCTGTCTGTTATACTGTTGTTGTTGGGATATCAAAGTGTAAAGGCTGATGCCAGGAACTCCAAGGACAAATGTTAAAATGCCTTACTTTGTATTCTGAGAGCTGAAAATGTATATTTTATCAATATATGGACCTTTCTGGAAAGATTGACGTAGTTGGTTCCCAGCTTTTGTTATGTATATTGATCCTAGCATGTGGTGCTGCTTTTTAACTAGTTTAACCACCCAGACTGCTTTAGTTAACCAGCTTCCCCAGAAAGCTACCATGGTGTAGAAAACAAAACTGACACGGGAATAAAACTAGACACAAATTCGTCTTTTGGCGACATACAGATCATATGTAAAGACAAAGACTTCTCATTCAGAAACACGCACACAAGTATTTCACTATTACCCTTATCGCAAATATTTTAATCCACCGGGGTGGACATTTAATACATAAATACATATATACAATATTTTGTTTATTACATTTTTTATTTAATGAAAAATATATTTATATTAAAAAGCAATGTATTTATTTATTATTTATTTAAACATTTATATTTTATGTATTAATTATGGATGATTAGTAAATATTAATTTAATTGTTCAAATATGAAAAAAAAGTAACTTTGTCTCTGGATTGGTTTAATCTTTTAAATATATATATATATATATATATATATATATATATATATATATATATATATTCTTATTAATAAGGAATATTTTATTATTAAAAATGTAACTTTTAACTTTTACATAGGAATATTTGTGTTTGTGAGCTTTGAACCTGATCAGAAAATTAAGCTGTTGTTTTCAGCAAAGGGCATTATTTTCTTTTTTTCTTTTGAATTATTTTCATGGTCTTCAGTAATGGGGTCAGGGGTTACAGTCAGGCAGCCTTTAGTGATCACTGCTAATGTGCATGATGTTAAAAAACCTCTCTCCTGCAGCATCTTTCTCCGAGTCTCAGAGACGTTTCTTCCTCTTCTCTTCACTGTCTTGTTTACAGTCACCTGTTCTTATGAATAATGCAGCGTCTCCGTTGCGTGCATCGCTCTGAAAGCTCATTTGCTAACCACATCCCTGAATCTTTTGTGGAGCACATGGTCGATTTAGTTGTGCCTTTTAAAAACAAACTGTAAAAAGCCTTTTGCCTTTTCTGTTGGACCCTCTGGCGTCCTCTCTGGGCACTTTCTATTTTTAATCCCAGTCTGGCTGGAGGCGAGGAGCTGAAGCCCTGAGGTGTTCAGCCAGAGCCTCTGATGTCAGCTTTGCTGTTGCAGGTTCAACCCATTGAGCTTTAATGGCAGCAGTTTTGGGCTGAGCCTTTGGTGTTGGGTGTTTGCCGACTGATCGTGTGTGATCTCTGCCTTCAGATGATGGGATTTTGAACTCATCTTAGTGCATCTAACCACTCTTGTGTTTGCCACAGTTCAGAGACAAATCTGCAGTACAGAATAAGAGAAAATCTGTACTTTTTAAAATTGCAGATCTGCTATCCGCAATATTTTGCACATTTAGGACTATAGCAATAAGGATGAACTATTTTTGTTGATTTTAGTAAACAAACCAATTACTGTTCATTTGAATTAGCCAAAATTAGACCATGAACTGAGTGTATAGTGATTGTTGGCATGATTTATTGTAAGTCCTGATCAGCCGGCTGGGTGTTAACAGTTGTGCAGAACACATTGATTTATTCAGTCTTTTCAATACTCTCAAATCTCCGGGGCCCAGGCATTTGTGAGGTGCTTAACATTACCGCTGCTTTTTCAAGTGCTTTTGATGATAACAGATGTTCAAAGGACGCGTTCAGGATTCCTTTCGCCTTCCTGCAAACCAGCCTAATGTAATGCCGTTCATTATTAAACCAGCAGCGTATATCTCTGCAGCGTGAAATCGAATGCAACACATTCACATCCTGCATTTATCAAGTGACCGCAGGGTCCTGAAGGTAAAGAGACTGTGTGCCGAATAGCAAAATGATCTGTAATAGCCTGTGACGTGAGATTGCAGGAGAATAGACCGACAGATATAACATTCAGTGCAAAGATAAATACAGTGCATGACTGAGGAGAGTTTCTGGACTTTATCCAACCATCACTCCTTAAAATAAAAACTCTGTAGAACAAAACATACATATATAAGCAATAAAAAGTCAAAGTTACTGTGTTTTAATGTTCTAAAAGTTAATATGTGCCCCGTCTGAGTCAGATTATGCATTTAACATACTGAATTTCAATGTTAATCATATTTTTTTAAATAAATCTAAAAGGTTAACACTTTTCAGGCTGTTCCCTTGAAAGAATGAGGAAGAGTTCCCATCAGCAAAAATGACTCTGTACCGGTGTTCAAACACTCGGATGGGTTTGACTACGTGATAAAATCTAGACTATGGCAGGCAAAAAATTACATAAAGAATATGTGCAGAATACATAACGTTCCACTCTATTCTTCACTTCATAACACGGGAATTATAAGGAGTTCAGCGCATGGACGTACATTACTGATGTCCCCCGTTCAGACTAAAAGCAATTAGTGTTTACAATGGAAACCTTTATTTGTAAATAGAAAGGGTGATGTGAGTTAAGGTCATATAGTGCTGGTGATCATTTGGAGCGATACAGGCGTATTAGACGTCCACGTGTGTGATGTTATTCCTCAGCGTGTCTCCTGGTTAATGGGCTGGAAGTTTCCTGGGATTTAGCGCACGCTCGTTAAAGGCTGAGATCATCTAAATGAGTGTCTCTGGAGATAGACTGGTCTACAGACATCAGATAAACCCCAATTAGTTCCCCCAGCCAAGATAAATGGCCATATTTGCATCCCGCCTCATTAATATTCCTTTACATTTTGCCCTGCGTACTACTTACACTTTTCATATCTCCTGTTTTTATTAATTTATAACATCCTCCTCACTAAATCTCAGTGGTGTTTTGATTATTATCCTGGATGATATGGCTGATGTATACACCAAAGTTTTCAGTTAGGACATCTTTTGGTAACTATAATGTGCTCTAGAGTGTTTGAGAAAAAACAACCTGAAGTAATGCATTTCTAGAATATATTGCAAGTTAGCGGGATACAATCAGAAACTATTCAATGCTTACTTTATTAAATATTCATGTGTTTTGTATCATCACAGGTGCTTTAATGTGCTTTTATGTATTTTGTTTCAGAAGTCTTCATTAGACAAATATAAACATTAATATTGACAAATATTTAAACCGTTGTTCATGCAATTAAAACAGCATTAGCTAAATACTTTTATCTTAAGGACAATATGTTTCAAAGTCTGTGTGTGTGTGTGTGTGTGTGTGTGTGTGTGTGTGTTTCACACAAAAGAAATTCATTCTTGTTTAGAACTTTATTTTTGGTATACTGTATAAATATGAATATTTATTGAATATTTAATATTAATATGTTTGTATTTAATATGAATTGTTCAATTTATGTGTTTTAGAAAATAAATATATTTTTTATTATTTACTTATTTAGTAGGCTATGACTACATTTGATATGACTATTAATTTAATAAATTAAATATTAATTTCAATATATGTCATGCAAATATTTATTATTAAGGATTTATTTATTAAATATAAATATTGATTAATTAAAGATTAATATTTATTGATTAATATTTAGTAAATACATGTTTTGTGTTTGTCACAGCTTTTTTGTCTTTTGTTTTAAAATTGTAAATCTGTTAAAACAATATCAATAGTTTAGACATAATCTAATCATCATTATTAATTTCATAAATATGCAAATTGGAACATAAATCCAGAGTTTCAGATATGAAAGTGTTTAATGTAGAAAAAGTGTGTGCTGAGAAAAATAAATGGCTGTAGAAAAACTTTCACTCAGAAATTGATTGTCAATATCAAAAAAAGTTACAAAGAAATGGTACAAAATAACTTAAAATGACTGCTGTCATGTTTTACTTACAAGCTAAAAAATCATTTTTACAGTGTGTAACTAACATGGGTGATTCGAGATTTAATTCAAACTCTCAGAGTTCCTCGAGTTTATTACGATATCCAGTTGCGCAGAAGCATAATTGGTAAGAAAAATTACCAATTTGGAATAAACACATGCAGGGTGAACGGCCAGAATTACTGAGAAAACCGATGACAAGATTGTAATTGGGGCCTAGAAATGCACATAGTGAAATAGCGCAGCAGTGACAGTGATGGGACGGGTCGGTGTGTGCACTCTCTGCTGGTGGACCCCTGACATGACTCCTGCGGATGTGACAGTATTTCACAGCTCACTGACACTCCTATAATTAAATGCCCTGTTAAGCAGCACTCCAGCACCGCAACAGTCAAAGAGTGAATACAGTCCACTAAATGAATAAACTTTTTAATGAGCTCTCGGCTTTCTCATATATAGCCATTGGCTGATAAACGATGCGCTTCGTGTTCTTGTTTCGTGTCTTAATTTAAGCGGCCCGCAGTTTGTTCAGTGATTAATTGAAACACTCTGCAAATGTGTGTGTGAAATTACATCTATTTATAGAGTCCGAGAGTATCATACAGACAGACACCAAATGCTTCTCTTTCGCATTCTTTTCTAATGTAATGCAACATTTCTCATTAGCAACCGAACATTTTACAGTGTCTCATCAAGTGCACTAATAGACCCTTATTCCTTTGTGATCCTTAACCTTTCTTCCCCTGAAGAAATGAAAGTACGCTTGGCTTTATTTTGCATGGTAACCCTCATCCTTATGTCATCATTTGTCCTGAAGCCTGCTCGCTTTAGCCTGTTTATTTCAACACCATTGTTAAAAGTGAATTGTTAAAGTTAACTTGCACATTCTGTTGCCATTATGTATTGACACGTATGTATCATTCATTTTCTTATTCATCGATTAGAAGCATCTTTTGGGGAGGGACTGTGGGCGGCGGGTGTACGTAGATCTTTCAATCTAATATTGCAAAATCATTTTTTACCTGTGAATGTCAAAAGGAGACTTTGGAAAATGCTACGGAGAGCAGCAGCTTCGGTTTCTGCTTGGATAGCCGCAAAACTACACCAAATGCTGTGGGGTTTTGTTTGAATCAGGACTAACCTTTGTGTACTGGTTTCACAATATTATTTTTTTCACTTTTTTATGAGATTTAGGACAAATTCTAAATGAAAAAATGTGTCCTTTTATAATTTCTCTGTCAAAATGTTCTCTTTCTGTTCTTTTTTTTAATTTATTCTTTTTTTAAATGAGATTTAGGAAAAATTTTACATGGAAAAAGTGTCCTTTTATTATTTCTTAGAGAAAATGCTACACATTTCTTTGTGAAAATGAAATATATCAAACAACAAAAATATTAGTATTATTTTTACACAAATCCCAAATCAGATATAAAAATGAATGAATGAAGGAACGAATGAATGAATGATAAAAAAAAAATATCTTCTTATAAACAAAACTAAGTGTTTGCCTGTGCTCTTTCCTTGCTTGGATTTTAATTTTTTAAGGAATATTAAAATGCATTTGAAGTAAAAACAGAATTGTTTTAAACATGCTAAAACAGAATTTAGCTTTGTAAAAAGTATGCTCATAAAAGCAGGTGGGCTGAATGAGAATGCAGATTCACTCTCTTACAGTAGGTGGCGCTTATGAAACAGCAGCCGTACAGCGTTTCATTGGTTAACGCTGTAAACAAAATGCTGCATTATCCACCTTTATTTGTAAGAGTGGCCACAGCTATTTGTAAATTCTCTATTCAGGTCTCATCCATGTCTAGCTATTTTTTTAGCTGTACAAAACAGCTCATTTTACTGCTTGATATTGAGAATTATCTTAATATGAACACTGGTTTGTAGTGCGAATAGTTTTAGCATTTACTGCATGTTGTTATTCCTTTCATTATATCCCTACAGAGGTTAATGAACCGGAAGTCTCGCCATAGGCTTACTGAAGATTAAGGTGGATAAATACTCTTTAATATGCATTATACAGAGGTAAGATGAAAGGAAAACAGCATCTAAACTCTTCTAAAGACAGTCAGTTCCCCTCAGAGATGCATTCATATAAACACCTACCACCAAATACATCTCAGTTACACCTGTGGTTAGTATTGTCTACTGACAGAAATGTCTTTAAATACCAGGTGTAAACAGGGCCAAGATAACCCAGGGTTAGCAAGTTAGTGTAGTATTAACAGTTTCCAGTGTGAAGTTTGCTGAAATTGCTGTCTTGTCAATAGAAATGTCTTTTGTTTGACTGTTTTTCAGCTGAGCTCAGGGGGAACAACAGAGCAGATGTTCAAACATCAAATGCAACACTGAATCCTCTGAAGACGCTGTGTAAGTACTCAGTGTGATTTTAGCTCCTGCAGGAACTTATTTGGGGAGCATGTGTCCTCTGAGAAGAGAGATTAAACACCGTATTGAGACTACTTGGACGGGGTATTCTCATTACTCTTTATCCTGTCGTTTGTCATCCCGCTAGTGTAACTGCAGATTGGCTGTCTGCCTTGAGCTCCTTCCTTCTTCTCCTTCTCCTTCTCCGTCGTTGTCTCCATGGCTCATTTGGATGATTAGAGGACAGAAGGATAAACCGTATGGTGCTGTCTGTGTCCTGGCCCGTTTAAAAACCCATACTCTTGTATTGCCTTGTAATTCCTCAGTTATAGCAGACTAAGACAAAATCTGCACTTTTTTTGTGTACTATTTTTCCATATTGTTAAAGACTTTTGAGTAAGTCTTCAGTCATTCGATGGCTTCAAGTGACGAACAGATAGTCATTTGCATTTGTGTATTTGAGGCCAAACCCCTTTTTGGTGAAATATTCCTTTAGGATCACATACGGAGTTGATTGCTGATTTTAGAACAGTATATTCAGAAAATTAACTGCTCTGTTTGTGGCAGTAGCTACAGCCTAAAGTCTTCTTTCAATAGCATGTTCGTCGTTTAGGAATAGGAAAATGAGAAGGCTGATTTATCTTGTTCAGTCTTTTATTATCAGCTCTGTGGAAATGGTTTCTCAGAATAGTTGTTAACGCCCTGTGCATCCCATCAAGAATATGTTGACGCTGAACTTGCTATTCACAGAATGATGTAATGGGCGACATCGTAAATACAGTGAGAAAAAAGGGTTGAAACTTTCTGGGCGAAGACGAAACTGGGGGGGTGTGGGTTTCAGCGCTATGAAATTACATCATAAATGGTTTTATTTCAAAGTTATACATCAAACAAATAGAGTATGTTTTACAAAATCCTATAATCAGTCTTTAAACTTCAATTCCATGTGTTCTTGCCATTTCTTTGTAATTATTTGTGAAATTGAATAGCAATTTCTGATTGAATTGTTTCAAAGGGAATTTTTTTCAGTGTACCATCTATATCTTAGATAATCTGGTCCTGACGGGTTTGATTGGAAATGTTGGAGTATATATACAGTAGCATTGGGAGGATTTACTCTCCATGAAGATTAATCTTCAGTGTCTACTTTCACATTTGCCAAGATATTGCTTAATGCCTTGAACAATGTGCCTGTGAGAACAACGCTCCCGAACACCATAAATATAGCCATTTTTCTTCTTTCTCTGTGTGAAGCCAAAGCGCTTGGGCTCTGCTGACTTAAATTCAATGAAGGGAGGAAAAACGAGCCAGTGGTCGGTGGGTGCCATTTGTAAAAATTCCCTCGATTTGAATGAATTCACATGAAATAAATGTTAGCGGTCGTGACAGGTCATTAATACAGCGCTGTGTTGTGATTTAATGAGGGAGCATTGAAATGCCACGGGAGACGACGGTGCTTCCAGAGAATTTTTATTTCTTGTTAAGCCCTGTGTGCTTCCCATTGTGCTTCTCTGTTGCTCACATCATCATAACAAACGCAAATCTGCAGGATTAACCAACAAGGACAATATTTCTGATGCATTATGGAAAGTAGCCCGCATGGCCAGAAAACATGTACAGTTTTATGAACAGTTGCACCAACCTTAGCATGCAAAACCTTTTTTTTTTTTTTAGCATCCAAGCATTTTTAAACCATATGGAGATGCATGTTAAAGTTTAAGAGCAGCTTACATTCATGTGAAGCAACACAAGCTGTTTCAATGCTCAAAAATGTATGTTTAGTGGGCATGGTGCATATGAGGAGTGAAAACTTGTTTTCTGTGCCAATAATAGCAATGCATGTTATTTGTATGACGTGAAAGATGGGAATTGGACATGCAGTAGGGGAGCTTTATGGTGCATTCACACTTTCAGTAATTTTCAGTGTTTTATGTTTTTTAAACAAATCCGACAATGGTTGCATTTATTTGATCAAAAAGTAAAAACAGTAATTTTGTGAAATAATATTATTAGCATTTAAAATAACTATTTGAATATATGCACTTAGTTGATCAAAAATACAGTAAAAAAATTCTCATTTGTGAAATATTTTTCTCATTTAAAATAACTGTTTTCTATTTGAATATATGTTAAAAAGTAATTTATTTCTGTGATCAAAGCTGAATTTCCAGCATCATAATACTATATGCTGATTTGCTGCTCAAGAAACAATTATCAATGTAAAAAAAAACAGTTTGATTCATGCATTGATAATCGTGTTTATGCATGACTAGAATGTGCATTTTTAGCTTCTTATAGTAGAATGAACATTCGTTTTGAATGCAATACATCCTGCTTTCAAGTCTCTTTAAAAGAACTGACGTCCAGGTCACTTCTGGTTCCTGGAAAGCAATTGTTCAGAGCTGTTTAGAGCAAACCATCTAGCACATACAGTGCTTTTAAAAAGCTCACTGCTCTTTTGAGTCAAAGCATGAAACCAATTATTGGCATCCCAAACTGTTAGTTATTTCAAAATAAATGATTCTCTTTGAGTCTATTCCTTCCTTTTTTGATGGGTGGCCCACTCATCCTTAAGTGGTCCTGTAAACATGGGCCAATTAACTGTTTTTAAGGAATACTTCTAAATCATTTAAGTGTGCGGAGCATGAAAGCTTTGCTCTTTGTCTCACTGCATCAGAGGCACCTATAACATCAGATGTTTTTCACATGGAACTAGTTCTCTTTTGTACTCATTGTCATCTTTCATTGTAACTTCCCCTCTGAATGAATAAGAAACACTCAAATAGTCTGATAATGCAGAATTGTAGATAAAAATAAGCACATTTCTTTGCTCCTCTAACCAAATCAGTGCTATTTTTTATCATGGACACGGTTCACGTTTTACTGGAAGTCAGTCATCATAGTTGGGTAAACATACAGGTGCTTCTCAACAAATTAGAATGCTGAGGAAAAGTTCATTTATCTCAGTTATTCAACTCAAATTGTGAAACTTGTGTATTAAATTCAATGCACACAGACTGAAGTAGTCTAAGTCTTTGGTACTTTTAATTGTGATGATTTTGGCTCACATTTAACAAAAACCCACCAATTCTCAACAAATTAGAATATGGTGACATGCCAATCAGCTAATCAACTCAAAACACCTGCAAAGGTTTCCTGAGCCTTCAAAATTGTCCCTGACAATCATTGACCCCCTTCACAAGGAGTGTAAGTCACAAAAATTCATTGCCAATATTCTGGCTGTTCACAGAGTGCTGTATCCAAGCATTTTAATAGAAAGTTGAGTGGAACGAAAAAGTGGGGAGGAAAAAGATTCACAACCAACCGAGAGAACCGCAGTCTTATTAGGATTGTCAAGCAAACTGGATTCAAGAATTTTAGAGAACTTCACAAGAAATGGACTGAGACTAGGGTCAAGGCATCAAAAGCCCCCAAAGACAGATGTGTCAAGGAATTTGGCTACAGTTGTTGTATTCCTCTTGTTAAGCCACTCCTGTACCACGGAAATGTCAGAGGCGTCCTACCTGGACTAAGAAGAAGAAGAACTGGACTGTGGCCCAGTGGTCCAATGTCCTCTTTTCAGATGAGAGCAAGTTTTGTATTTCATTTGGAAACCGAGGTCCATGAGTCTGGAGGAAGGGTGGAGAAGCTCATAGTCCAAGTTACTTGAAGTCCGTTGTTAAGTTTCCACAGTCTGTGATGATTTGTGGTGCAATGTCATCTGCTGGTGTCGGTCCATTGTGTTTTTTGAAAACCTAAGTTACTGCACCCGTCTACCAAGAAATCTTGGAGCACTGCTGAAATCTTCTATTGACCAGCTTTTCAAAGATGCTGATTTCATTTTACTGCAGGATTTGGCACTTGCACACACATCCAAAAGCACCAAATTTGGTTAAATGACCATGGTGTTGGTGTGCTTGACTGGCCAGGAAACTCATCAGACCTGAACCCCAGAGAGAATTAATGGGGTATTGTCAAGAGCAAGATGAGAAACAAGAGGCCAAACAATGCAGATGAGCTAAAGGCCACTGTCAAAGAAACCTGGGCTTCCAGACCACCTCAGCAGTGCCACAAACTGATCACCTCACATTTTTTCAATTACATAATTTTTTTTATTTCTGCTCAAGAATACACATCTGTCACCAACATATGCAAACGGTGACTGTACATGGCAAACAAAACCATTTTGGAAGTCTGTATCTTTTCCAACAAACAGGAGTGGTACGTGTGCAGTACGTAGCTGCTAATATTCAATAAATTAAACATGGAGCAAATAAAAGGCACATTAAAATAATACCAGTTGACTTTTCTAAAGCATGCGTCATTACACTCGTCTGAACCAAAAGATCTTCCTCCTGCTCAAAAGGAGCATCAATCCTCAAAGCTGAATGGCCTTATAACCCTGAATTTGTTAAAGCTTCACACCCTCCCACTGATAGTCATCAAAATATCCATTTCAAAAAGCAGAAAGGCATTTGAAACACGGCCAATATATTTCGAAGCTCTCCTGTTCAGGCTTTATTTGTAATACGCTCCAGTATTGATGTTTTATTTAGTGCTGAGAGCTGATTATATATTTCCAGCATCACACAGAGAGCTGTAACTCATCATTACCTCTCTGAACTTTATTAGACCGAATCCCTGTGGCGTCGCGCAGTTTAGTGCCGACATTTGTGTTGCAGATTTAAAATAAAGATCATTCCCTTTGCTGGACATCCATATACATAGTAGCCCAGTATTTAAGCGTGTTCTCATAAATATATGTATGCATGGTAAGATAGTGTGACGTTGAGTCTATATAATATATTGTGCTACATTACAAAGCTCTGTGTCTCCACAGTAATTCATAGCTATACACAAACTGGCTTGATTTGTGGCATCTAGAGATGTGCTGCTCTTGGGCTTCAGGCATGGGATTTCTTAAATCAAAGCTCAAACTCTTGATTCATGGTTGCAGTCTGGCCTGCTCGGCGTTTCTATTACTTTTTTTTGGTCCAGTTCAAACATAATGCATAACCAATGGGTATACTGACAGGCCATAAAGCAATGAGGCAATATAAAATAGTGTGGTTCCTTTAACTTTCTTCCGGTTTCTGTTTATGTCTATATTGTTCTCTCTTTCCTGAGGTTGGGAATCTTGTTTCGGACAATGGTACTGCATTGCATGACATTCATTCCTTAATAGATTTTGGTTGTCTGCATACTTGTATTAGTATTTCCTATGTTGCTTCCAAATTGACAGCACCTAGGAAAGAAAATGGTTTTTTTTTATGTATTTTTATTTTATCTAGTTGTATCTGCTGCCTGAGTTTAATGCAAATTCATCTTGACAGTGCAAAATTAAATCAAAGACAATAAATAAACATCCACATTAACAACAACAATAAACATACAGCACAACTACTGTTGTGTTCACTTTGATTGAATGGCTTTTTTAATGCAGTTCTTCTTTTAAGTTGGTTATGCTTCAATATGTTTAGCCTCTAAGAAACAATTATTATTGTGTCCTAGTATGTGTATAATTACTGATGCCAAATGCAGTTAAAGTCCAATGTTGATACACATTCAAAACAGAAATGTTATGAACTTGGAAAATAATCTTTAAATTTCAAATATTTACAAATTATTTTACAATTATAAATATTACAAGATTATAAATCAAATAATAAATACATATTGTTTGCCATTAATATTTTAGCATTTATATATATATATATATATAGATATAGATAGATAGATATTATAAAATATAAATATATTATAAATTTAAAGTATGTTTGTTTAGGAAAGAATAAAAGATAAACAAATAAACAAATTGGATTTAATATTTTATGTGATTATATTACAAAATTATAAACTACATTTAGAAAATAATAAAATAAATATTTTTGTTCGTAATTTTAAATATATACATTGTGTGTGTGTGTGTGTATATATATAATATGTGTTTGTGTGCCATTGCCATTGTAGATGTTATAATATGTTAATATAACAGAGATGGCAAAGTCATGATGAAATTAGTGCTGGAGGGTTTAATCAGACAGTAATGATCTCTCACCTATAATGAAGAAAAATTACAGATGAACATTAATCTGGGCTGGAAATGATTTTCCCACACGACAGTCAAGGTCATGTAGTATATGTAGATAATTTCTGGATCATGTCACTTTTCAGTATTTTCAGGCCCTGCGTAAACATAAGAGATGAAGAGACATGTATTCAGCGTTTTTTGTGTGTATTGTTTAGTAAGAACAAATCCCTTAAATCTATCCCTCAAACATACTCTTCCTCAGTCATATTTCCAATAACTGGAAGCAGATTGAACTCTATGCATTATTTCTTTCATTCCACTCTCATCTTTTGGTTTGCATCATTGATCCTCTCCTCCATGCCTGCACTTCTCTGAAAGTATATTTTCCTTCTCTATGTGTTACTCTCTTGACAGAAACTCCAGCCCTGCTCCTAATCGTTACAGCAGCAGTAGCAGCCGGGGGAGGCACGCACCCATCCCAACACTGGTGTGTCACCTCCTCCAAATTAATCTGACGGCTTTTACTCAGGAGCAGTGAGGGAAATTTAGAAGCAGAATACCATTGTATTTTTATTGTATTATTTTAATATAATTAATTATATAACATGACTATACAACAAATTACAGTTTAAAATGATATATTTATGAATAGAAGTATAATATTGCATAATTTTATCAGAATTGTTATACTTGTATTAGATTATGAATAATATATATATACAATATATATATATATATATATATATATATATATATATATATATATATATATATATATATAATTTTATTTATTTATCGATATAATTAATAATACAAAAATATATAAAAATTATATATGTTTAAAAAATGCAATTATAATGTAATAATATTTTGAAATATTAAATGTTATTATATTATATAAACGAATATTTCCTGATTTGGGCAGTATGGACATTTGTATTTCCGTACCTTTTCAGAAGTTATAGTTGTTGCAGTTTTCAGCATTTCCCACGCTTCGTTTTTTTTTTTACGACTCACCATAGTGCATTGTGGGATTGCTTTCTCCTGATGCTATCAAATCAGTTTCTTAAAGGCAGCAAACTCTCCTTTTCAGAGCAGCATTTGTGTCCGAAACAGCCCTGTGATGCCATAAAATGACAGTGTGTGTGTGTGTGTGTGTCAGGTAAGACAGCTCAGACACATTTATCTGGCACTTCACAGCCTCACCGATGGGCAATTCATTACTTGAATATTAAATGAGAGAATCAGTGAATCTCTGGCTGTTTTCTCAGCTAATACAGTTTCTTCATTAGCACTGCTACAGTGTGAAAGAGTGTCTGTCTGCTGGGTAATTGTTTAACCTCATGAATAAGTGAAGCCCTGCTATTGATGGTGATGAAAATGTCATGCGGCAGACTCTTTGTTTCGAGAGCTCTGCTACATATCCTATACTTGAGTCTTTAATGAGCAGCGTTCTCCATTTGTGTAATATATTAGCGCGTGGTCAATAGCTGCATCAGTCCTGTAATGAATGGTGCTGTTATCCTGCGCTGGGGAACACAATCGATCATCTTGTTTTTTACGCCCTCTAAGGTGATATTGATTAACCATAGCTCCTGTAGTTTTCATTCTTCTCGCTGTGTTGTGTGTGTTGAGCTCATCAGATAATAATTAGCCTCTTTCAGATGCCTGTTTAATCGCTGAAAGTTGCAGATGAGAGAGTTGTATTGCTGTGAGATTATACTGATCGCTTGCTAATATTGTAATTAGTAACGTCCTGTCATACAGTCATCGTTGTGTCTTTGTCAAACTCTCCCTTTTCAGGAATATGTTGGTTATCTATCTCTCTGTTCTTGATGAGTTCATGACTTTGATTGTAAATGAATCGTTTTGTTTTTGTTTTGAATCTGTTGAATCACAAAACCACATGATTTAATTGCAGCAGGAAAGGAAGGTTTTTAGTGAATAACAGCTTGATTTTGGACCGTTCATCACACAAATCAGTCGAATGGATTCAGAAGACTTTTAAGATCGCACAGGATTCATAAAAACCACTTTTATGGTAATTGTATGCTGCTTTTGAATATTTTTTTATGCTTGACTGCCCCAGTGTTCATGCATTTAATTTTTTTTATCTAAGAAAATACAATGAAAACACTTTTTACATATTTCAAAATCATTTGAAATAATTAAACTTTTTTTTTTTTTGAAGTTGTGTATTTAAAACAATCATTATTGGAGTGTGTCTTGACAAAAAAATAAATAAATAAATAGTACTGTTTCTATTTTTCTAATTAAACATTTTAAATTCTGCTTTATATTTTACTTTGCATGCAAAGACTGGTTTTCACAACCCAATAAAATTCTGAATACAATCCAGTTTTCTTTTCTTGTTCTTGTCATACTGTTTCACAATGAGATGTGACATTATGTTAGTAAAACAGACTCTTGTTGACTTTCACAGTCAGCAGCATATGAGATAAACTTCTTATTTTCAGTGAGAGAAAGGTTTTTTTTTCTTCTTAAAAACGTGTTGAATGTTTTCAGAGGTGGACCAAATGTTCCCTCACCTCCCAGCACAATCATATCAAATCATGTTAAATAAGAGGGTTTTGCCAGCGGACCTGTTGAGCAGTAACACACTCGGATGCGTGCGTCTGTCGCAGAGGAGCGGGAGATAATTGGCAGAGACGGAGTACCGTTTGGTGCCTCTGGGGCTGTTTGAAAAGTAATTGGTTTTTCGCTCAGACCGTGAGGAACTGAGAAGTGCTTGGAGAGGAGAGGAGCGTGGACAACAGTGTACTCCACAAACACCTTCTCTCTTCTCTCTGTGCACTGTTGTCTTCTGTTGCTACAGCTGCTGTTATTATGAGCAGGGCAGATCTAATGGTGTCCTCACATGTAGCAGGTGAAGCACCAACCAACTGATTGTGAGGCTGAATAGTTTATTTGAACCCCATCCAGAAATTATTTATATGTGTAATTATCCATTTAATTATTTTCACATTTTGTTTTACTTAAAGTAGCTTTTAATGACAGTGTTGCATTTATTTTAATTGTTTTAATTAAAATTTTATTTAATTCCATTAAATGTTCAAATTAAATTTAATATATTTTTTTTATTAAAATATTAAAATATTTACTTTTTATGTAAATTTTTACATTTAATCCCATTTATTTATTTATTTTTAGTTTCATTTAAAATGTATCTATTTTATTTAAATTGTATTCAATATAATTTATTTTATTACAATTTTAAATGTTAAATTAATTTGCTTTCATTTTACTTAGTTACGTCTCATTTTTATATTTTATTAAATTGTTTTAATTTTTGTAAATTAAATTACATTTATGCAGATTTTTAAAAATTATTACATGTA
Organism: Carassius auratus; assembly: GCF_003368295.1. Lineage (NCBI taxonomy): Eukaryota > Metazoa > Chordata > Actinopteri > Cypriniformes > Cyprinidae > Carassius > Carassius auratus. The sequence goes on from NW_020528515.1 coordinate 117,195, forward strand.
ATTTTTAAATGAAGAGAAACAACAGCTTGATCGTCTACTCTTTGTTTCCCCTGTTTTCAGCGAAGCACAGTAGCTCTATATGAAACACCCTCATATTTCATGTGCAAACACCTGGCGGCTCATGTTTTCTCTCTTGATCCTGAACCAGCTGCAGTCGTCATGTTTTGCTCTGCTCCTCTAGATCACCCTCTAGTGGTTATTTGTCTGTGACTCAGTTCAGCCCCCTCTTGTTCTTAAAAACGTTGTGTTTTTCTCCCAGACAGGGAGATGCAGAGGTACTTGACTTCACGTGTCCTGAGCGACATCATGAGACATCTTCAAATAACAGGGCTCTGCAAAACTCTCATTGGTCACCTTTGACCTCTGGATTGGCAGGTGTGTGTGTTTTTTGACCGTGGGGTGTTGAGTTGCTGTTGGGAAGGTCGGCACCGGCGCTCCAGTGGTGTATATTACCTGCAATGTTTTGTTTCCTCCGTTCTGACCTCTGAACCCATAAATCTCTGTGAGCTGGGATACCTCTGGTCACGCTGGCTAACTGATTGATTGTTGGCTTGAAAGCCCATCCTTTATTCAGGCCTTCTGAGCTGTTTGTTATTCAGCTTGTCTCTCTGAAGGGGAGCAGTGGTATCGTATCGTCCTCGAGGGTCGTGCCGAGAACAACACACACACCCAATTACATTTGACAGTTTCTGTGACTTTCTTCAATTATGGGTGTTTTTTTTTTTTTTTTTACTTGTGCATTGCTAAATGAATTTTAAAATACTTTTCACACTTATGCACACACACACACACAAACACACGCACTCGTTTGTTTTTGTGAAAAGTGGGTTCATCCCATAGGTTTTAATGGTTTTTATACTGTACAAACTGTATATTCTATGGCCTTACACCAACCCTACACCTAACCCTAACCCTCACAGGAAACTTTGTGCATTTTTACTTTCTCAAAAAAACTCATTCTGTTTGATTTATAAGCGTTTTGAAAAATGGGGACATGGGTTATGTCCTCATAAGTCACCCTCTCGTTTTATTACCTGTTTCATACCCATGTCATTATACAGAGTTGTGTCCTGATGTCACAAAAACATACACACACACACACACACTCACACACACACACACACACACACACACACTCACACACTCACACACACACACACACACACACACACACACACACACACACACACACACACACACACACACACACGCACACACACACTCACACTATAACTATTTAGTTTGTCAGCTAACAATGACCAACACTGTTTATTTCTAATTATTTTGGCAGGAGTCATCATAATGTTATTTCTCTATAAAAGCACACGATTGAATGATATTGCACACTTTGGGGCTTAATTTGACTAGGCAAGGTAAGGCAAGGCAGGTTTATTTATATAGCACATTTCATACACAATGGTAATTCAAAGTGCTTTACATAAAAGAAAGTAATATCATTATTTAAAATGAATTTAAAACAGAAAATGATTTTACATATAAACGACAGTGAAAATATAGTGCAATCTGTTCAGACATTGCACAGTGCTCAATCAACAAATGCACAGCTAAACAGATGAGTTTTGAGTCTAGATTTAAATGTGACTAGTGTTTTAGCACATCTGATCTCTTCTGGAAGCTGATTCCAGCTGCGGGCAGCATAGTAACTAAAGGAGGACTCCCCTTGTTTTGTGTGATCCCTTGGTATTTCTAACTGACTTGACCCTAGTGATCTGAGTGCTCTGTTAGGTTAATATTCAGTTAGCATATCTGCAATATATTTCGGTCCTAGGTCATTTAGTGACTTATATACGAGTAAAAGTACTTTAAAATCAATCCTAAATGTAACTGGAAGCCAATGTAAGGACCTGAGGACTGGTGTGATATGCTCAGATTTTCTGGTTCTAGTCAGAATCCTGGCAGCAGCGTTCTGGATGAGCTGCAGCTGTCTAATGGTCTTTTTGGGAAGGCCGGTGAGGAGCCCATTACAATAGTCCACCCATGGTGATAAAGGCATTAACAAGTTTCTCCAAGTCTTGGCTGGAAACAAAACATCTAATTCTTGCAATGTTTTTTAAATGATAGTATGCTGATTTAGTAACTGCTTTGACATGACTACTGAAACTAAGGTCTGTCTCCAGAATCACACCAAGATTCCTGACTTGATTTTTTGTTGTTTGACCCCTTTATGTCAAGGACTAGTAATTATAATATTTGCATCTAGAAAAGGACACTAAAATAAGAATAAAAATTATAATTATTACTATTAGAAATAATATTTTATAAATATTTTATATATAAAATATATATTTTTTTTGCATGTATTTAAGATTGAAGACCTCGAACAAGGGCAGTAAAATATAAATATTATTAATAAAAGCCTTGTGAAAAGGTCAAAGACTGGTTTAAACGTGACCTTCATTTAACAAAGAATAAAGTGGCAATCTGCTGAAATAAAAATCATCTCCTGGGACATAAAAGTGCCAAAGTTGAAGAAATGTCTAAGAATGGATTTATGAATGAATTAGCATCAATTTTGTATCGTGAGCGGAGCTCAGTAATGAGTCGTTGAAGCTCTCCGGCTGATTCAGTGAAAAGGTCCATCTCAAAACAATAATGGTTTTTCATTATTACACCCAACCATTGCTTGAAGGTGTGGAGTCAAACTTATATAATGCCCTTTAACCCACATTTTCACCTTGGTCTTGCTCTAACAGCTCTACTCTTCACAGATTTACTCTGCAGGAGAGCAGAGCTGTTGTCCTTCTGGATATCGATCCCTCGACAGCATCTCCGTTTGATGACAGGCTGTCACAGCTCTCACTTTATGAACTAATCATTTCATATATACTTATTATACACTCAGAACAAACAGCTGTGAGTGCCACTTCATGCTGACGTCCACAGGATTCAGTGCTGTCATATATCATCAAGTGCCTCTGTTTCCTAATTCATGCAACTTTTTAAAGTGCTGCTTTTCAGGTGAACGTCTCTTGAATGTTTGGAGTGCACTGCATATGTTTTCACCCATCATGTGTTTGTGTGCCAGCAGATGATGCACTGGATCTCTCAAAGCCCCCAGGAGTTTGTAAGGCAATTACAGATGACTGGGAAGAACGTGCTGACTCTGGTGTCTGCACTTTATCTGTGAAATTTCTCCTTCCTCTCCGATAATCATCAGTTGTTTGCTTTGGTTGGAGGCAACACAGTTACCTCAGGTGACAGCACACACACACACACACACACACACACACACACACACACACACACACACACACACGTATATAAAAAACAGGTAATATGCTTGCACAATATTGCCAATCTTGCTAATTTAATAAACCCCCGCCCTCCCATGACATGTCAGCCAATCAGGGTGCCTTAAAACTATTGATATGCAGAGTTAAAACAGTTGCTAGTTTGCTGAATCAGGAGCAGTGAAGTCCTTTCTTGCTTCCAACTTTCATGTTTTTTTGTTAATGTGGAAACAATTAATACTTTAAATTCAGATGATTCACCTTAAAAATTCACTCTAAAATTAACGGTGAAACAGCAGCATGATGGTGTCCGTCAGAAGTGTGCAAAATTAATAATTTTCTCCCTGTTTATCTCTGATTTCAGTGGTGCAACATTATCTTTGTAAGACAGCATAATAATGTCAAACCAGTTCCAGAGTGGTTACCATTGCATAACAACTATCTTTGAAATGGCTTTTTACAATATTTTAACATGCCAAAAATGTTATAGGTATATGGTCTTAAAATACCTTTGTACTTGATGTACATTATTTATTTCTTTAATCAAAGCAAAATCCTACTACCTGATTTTAAATACTCCCTTGCTCTATAAATACACTGAACAAAATTATGAATGCAACACTTTAGTTTTGCCCCCATTTTCATGAGCTGAACTCAAAGATCTAAGACTTTTTCTATGTACACAAAGGCCCTATTTATCTCAAATATTTTTCACAAATCTGTCTAAATCTGTGTTAGTGAGCACTTCTCCTTTGCTGAGATCATCCATCCACACTGTAAAAAATTATTTTTTTAAGTAAATTATAAAGTAAATTCAAATGGAACTGCCTAGGTAGAAATGGAAGTTAAAATTCATAAGTATATTTTACTTGGAACCGTTTGTTATGTTTACAAGGATTCTTTAAGTAAATATCAAAGTTTTGATCCCATATTTCCCATCAAGCAATGGGGCATGAATAATTAAAAATGTACACTGTTTTATGGTTGTTTTTGTTGTTAGTTGTTTATTTTAGTTGTTAGTTGTTGTTTGTTTTAGTAACATACTGTTTTGTGACACCTGGAGTTTATTTTCTATTCAAAATGACCCATTGATACTCAAACACTATTCACTGATTTTTACCGTCATTGTGTGTGGTGTACCAAGATTTGAGGTCTCTGTGTTCAGGTGGCTATTCATTTTATTGAGTGGGCATATTATCTTAAAATGATAACAGCCTGTCTACATGCTTACTTGCATGATAGCAAGTGAACCAAATGCTTAATAGCACCAGTTTAAAGTTGTTAAAGTAAATTGCGTAAACTCGCAGATTTTATTAAATTCAATGGTTGAGTTTTACTTAAAATATATGAGTGCAAAATTTGCAAAATAAATACATTTGTACGCTTTTTTTTTCAGTAATAAGCATTAGGCTACACAATGTAAAATTTACGAACAAAGAGTCAACAAAATTAACTGGGAATTTCCAAGTAAACATAACTTAAAAATGTCTAATTAAACCTACTAATAATTATGTTTAGTCTTTTACTTAGCAAATGTTTGTAAATTTACTACACTTTACAGTGCACCTCACAGGTGTGTCATATCAAGATGCTGATTAGACAGCATGATTATTGCACAGGTTTGTCTTAGGCTGGCACCAATAAAAGACCACTCTAAAATGTGCAGTTTTATCACACAGCACAATGCCACAGATGTCTCAAGTTTTGAGGGAGCGTGCAATTGTCATGCTGACTGCAGGAATGGTGGTCACACCAGACACTGACTGGAATTCTGTTTTTTTTTTCTTTTTTTCTATTGAGTAAAGAGGCCAGTCTGTGACATTTAGATCTTCTTTTGCTCAAACATCTTTGTGCTCTGTGAATGCACAGTTCAGAGTACATTAGATGTGTATCTGCTTGAGTTCGATCTCTGGCTCTCATTGTTACCGTATGTCGCAGACATATGTGGATCAGTGTGATGTATTTACGGATTTGCTCGTTCATCTCTCTACATAAGCTCATAAAGCACAAACAGATGGTTCCCATCATAAGATGCAGATGAAAAATGAATTCACTGGAGGCTTTCCAAAAAGCAGAGGATAGTAAGATGGAGAGGTGTCTTTAAAACAAAGATGTCCATGGGAAGTCACTGAATTATTCAGGATTTTAATGGCGTTGAGAGCATTTAATGCAACATGATCCATGTTTGTGTACACCATCTCAAATGGCAGAAAGCAAGTGAGATGGCCAATTAAAGGCAGTCAAATAAATGAACATTTAAGTATTTGTAACAACAAATGGATCCCAAACATCTTTATATAGCAAAGCTAGATCATATCTAAGTTGACAGGACACATGTGAAGCATCGCTTGGCTTTAACCTCATGTTGTGAACAAGGCTCATGGGCCGTTGAAATGTTCCCTTTTAAAATGAAAGCTGAGAGTAATGGAGCTTTGAGGGATGTAATGCTGTAATGCAACTCCTCCAAACATTGTGCAGTAGTTCCTCTATTTCAGTGCTGCTTAGACTCACAAACAAGATCACATTAAAATCCACCCTGTCTATTTTATTAATGCATGTTCATGCTCTTTTTATGCATGATTTATTATTGACTATTGACCTTTTGCACTTTAAATAAACTCTTTAACATTCATAAACTCTGCCTGTTTTTTTTCTCTGTTACATTCATCCTTTAAAAGATGGATTAGTACCGTAGCATCATATTCGTGAACCCCTAGTTTTGTGTTCTGATGTTCAGTTGATAGCTGTAATATTGAGCTCCTCCCAGGAGGCATCACCACAGGCTTTATGGATTTACCCAATCTGCACAGGAACATTCAGTCCGTCTGCATCATATCAAGCCTCGTATCAGCGGTTTGATATAAAGCAGCTCTCCGTGGCAGTGCTTCACCACGCTGATGTCTGAATGTGAAACAGATGGAGGAAGCGTCTCTGAATGATGTGGGTTTCTCTTCACAGAGCAACTCAATTTCACACATACTCTGAACTCAAATGTAATTATGCTTTGGCAGCTTTGACAGTGATTTGTGTCTGTCTTATTCTGTTGCGTTTCCTTAAAGTAATCGTTAAGCCAAGGATGTATGGGGATGCTAAGGATGCATGATACAATTATTATTCTTTTTTTAATTGATTGGTTTCGGTTGATTTTACATTTAGCTGTGCATGCTTGTTAACATTTCTACCCTACTTTAAAAAATGTTATAGTTGATATTTATCAACATTATTTTAATTTTTCTAATTTTAATGTATCGGTAATCTTCATTAAATCTGCAGCAAACTTGCAATAATAATGAATATTTGTAAAACTGTGGTGCCTACATTTACTTGTAACATTTTATAGTGTTTTATTAAATTGTTTATTTTTATGTTGACAATGGATAATAGAATATTTATATTATCAGTAATATGCCATAAAATGAGAATAAATATTGCTTATTGGTATTGGCCAAAAGTTTCAAATTGATTGCATCCCTATACAACACCAAACATATAAAAGTGGCCTATATGAATTTTAACCCTATGAGAGCCTATTGTATCATATCTATATTAAAGAGTTTTGAATATAACTTTATAGTGTATGTTTTTAGTCTAAAAACATTTATTTGGTTGTCTTTCAGTTATCATTGTATTGGACTGAGTTATATATTTTGCCCAAACAATAAAAAATAGTTATTTTTTTCATAATAGGAAGCACTTATCATCATAAAATACATATTATTGGTACATATAGCGAAAAAAATTATATTTATTTGCATTTTATGTAAGTACGGGCCTTGTAACTATCAGCAACTGCACCTAACACTTTTTTTTTCTCAGTTCAGGCTTCTGAATAAAAAAGTGTTTTTCCTCTTTGAGTATTCGAGTATGAGCTCCATATTCTCACTATATCACAATATATAGCCATAAAAGCCTGAAGTATCTAAAGGTCCAAAAAATGCTTTTTTCTGTTTTCTTCAAAACGTTTCAGCTGTACTGCACTCCATATTCTTGTACCCCTACAGATATTTAATTGGTGCAAACGGCATGAGAGGAACATCTCGTCAGGTTGGTCATCCCTCGGCGCTCTTCGGCCCACCCGTGTTCCTGGTTCTGCGGTGGACCGGCTCGTCCTCCATCACACGTGATCCTGAGGAAATCTGGAGCAGAAACGGTTGATCAAAGCCCAGGCAGAATGAAATCTGATGTTAGGTGAGCTGTTTCCTTGAGTCGAGCACAGCATGAACACAGAAGCTCACTGTGACCCGCCGATTCAAGCGTATCTCACAGACAAGCTCCAGTAGGATTTTTTGTAGAAGTGAGGCATGTTTATGGAAAGCTGCTTTTCGTTATAGATGGCTTGTTTCTAGTCTAAAAGTACTCGGTTTTTGGATGTGCTGAAACAAGAATGTGAAGCTGACTCAGAGGTTCAGAGTTTATTAAACTCTTTTTTGTGCTTTTGGAGCTCACATGGCATCACACACGTTTCATTGCATGTTCACTTGGTATCCACTTTTCAACTTTTCAGATGCATTTTCAGGAAACAGGTTGGAAAGTATAGAAGCTTGTTTCTGCAACTGGATAAATATATATATATTTTTTTTTTTTGTCTGACAATTTGGTTTATAGTTTAGCTCACAATTCTTTGTGAGTTAACCTGCGATTCTGTAAAGTCAAGTCAGAATTGTGAGATTAAAATGTCACAGTTATCTTTGTCATTTTTTATTCTGGATGTTCTGAGTTTATAACTCACAATTAAAATTATTATTATTTATTATGTAAAGTCAGAATTTCAATATGTTAATTGATAATTGCAAGACAAAGTCAGAATTGTGACTACCTTCTAAAAAAAAAAAGAAAAAATTATAGTTATGAATTTATATATTGCAAAAAATCTAAATTTTGACAAAGTTTTTTTATTTTTTGTAGCCTTAAAAAAAAACAAATATGTCATATGACAAATGTTTTTCAATAAAAAAAAATATTTTTAAAACTTTATAAGTACTTAAATATCTGTACACGCACAATGATCATATTAATCTTAATAAAATAACTAGTTTAAATTCCCCAAAAGAACCATTTTTTCTTATTGTCATTTTAATTTTAGTTTAAGTACTATTTGTCATTACTTTTAAACCGCTGCAAAATATTATTTGAAGAACTCTGGGAACCAAACAACTCACCCAATGACTTCCTCTTGTCTGGAAAAAAGTTTGAAATATGTCAAATAAAATGTAATAATATGTAAAAACTGCATTTATAAGCGTATCTGTGTGAGCATGTAATGCACTTAACATGCTGTTCCTGATCTCATTTATCTCATGGACTGAAGTAGACAGAGTTCTCCACTCCAGTAAAAACAAGCTTTGCAATCTTTTGTTCCTCGTCTCACTAAGAGGGCTTTAACACGTCAACTCATCTGGTTAGAGCTTCTTTCCTTGTGGTAGCAAAAATCCTTCCCTATTATCTTCAAAGGCGTTTTGATGTTCATGTGGTGTTCAGAAGACAATGAGTGGCCTGAGGACCTGAAGATGATGAGTTTGTTCAACACGCACTTCTATATTTTCTCCTCATCTCATTGAACCCTTTCACACTATTAACAGTCTTTTAAATAATTAATATATTTGTTGATTTAAGTTTATTGAATTTTGACAATGATAAAAGATGCTAAACCTTGACCCACAAGGACTCCATCTTCATTTGAACTGACATATTTTCGGCTTTATTCTCCCTGTGAAACTGAATTCTTATTCGGGGAATTTTAATCTTTCACTTACACACATACCGGCGGCTGTTCATTTTTCCCGAAACATGGCATTTTGGCATTGAAAACTTTCTGAAATGTTATGGCTGAATTACCTGAGCATTAAAAAGAAATGAAAGGGCTTAAATCCTTGCTCCAGTAAGAACGGTTGAATGCGTCTTCCCTGTTAAAGCGGCTGTTTGCTTATCAAGTGGATTTTGTTACTGAATCACAGTCTGAGCTCAGAAATGTCTCGTCAGAATCACGGGAATGTCTCCAATTAAAAGCATTACTCAGTAATTACATACTGGCTGGGCACAGCAGGCGCACTGAAGGCTAATTAAATACAAACGCTGCTCTGTGTTCGATTTACACTCAAAGAACGCCATCTCCTCCATGTGTTCACTTTCTAGATGATGTTATGCAGCTCAAGTTTGCTGTGCGTCGGTGCAGCGTGTCCTGATTAGTAATGACAGATATTTAGATGTACATTTGACACTTTTATGTTTATAAAGACTCTGATGCTTTATACAATATGTTATACGACATATATTATATATTATACGACATATATTTTATATTACTGTTATGCATTATGTATTATGAACTAACAATGAACAGCATTTTTGTTTATAAGAAGGAAAATTAAATAAAAATTAAATGATACAATTATTGTTAATAATGTTTACGTATATATTGTTCTTCTATTAATGTTTTTGGTAAATTCTTTATTAATTTAATTAATTATAATAATATTGTTATTGACATAAAAATCACTCTAATTTTTTTTTTACCTAAACAAAGTATTAAGTAAATGATAACGTGTTTAAGCTCAATTATTACGTATTAATACTAGTATAAAATGGTATATATAATATTAGAATATTATACATTATGTATGATGAACTAACAAGTTTAACAAGTTTATGATAATAATCTTTACAAATATATTGATTTTCATAATATATCCATAGTATATTAATGTAGTGTTAAACATGCATTAGTGCTATATATAGAAATGAACATTAACAAAGATGGATATGAAAGAGTTAACTGCTGTTTATCATATAATATACGATTTGCATGAATGCATTAAACTTTATTGCAAATTGTTAACAAAATCCTACAGTCTGGATGTCTGAAGTCGTTCACGCTGTGTGTTCGATAGAACCACTTAACATAAATACTATGAATACTAATGAGATCAGTTTGTGTCCCAATCAATTTGTTATTATAAATCTTTCATTTGTCAACTCTGTCCGGACCATTTCAACAGCAGATTGCATTGATTTTCTCGGACACAGAGGGGTTTTATTTGCCAGCTGAAATAGTTTGGTGCTATTCGTGAATGGGTTGATCCGTCGCATCACAGGCTCTTGATTCTGAGAGCGATATATCAGACAGGTTTGGCATAATTGAATTCATTATGAACTTCATCAAGTGTATTCCCCAGTGAAGATGAGCGAGTACTTCTGCTGTTTTATCTGGAAGATCCATCTTCAATTGTATTACCATTCACCACTCCATTTTTCTGCTCTTTGATGTTCTGCAGACGAAAAACACGATGATGAGGATTTCCTATTTACCGCTGCACCTTCCGTCAGATTGAGAGATACACTGAAGAACGGAAGAGACGTCCTTTGAAATGTACGAATCATAAGAAAACGTGAGAAGAAAAAGAAACCCTAAAGAGATGTATGCATGTACTGTATAAGAGGAATTTGCCATATGCATAACAATCGTGATTTCTGTCAGAAACTGAATGAGGGAATGTTTATATATAATCAAATGTAATATGGAGATAATGCATTAAATGAAATAGAAATCTAATTCATTTAAATATAATGAAATCCATTAGATTTTATTTTCACTTTATTTGGAACACGATTGACATGAACTAAAGATCAGTTTATTCATGAGTGAGAAAAAGCTGCCGTTTTGAAAACCTTTGGCTTCACAGATGTGTTTCTGTGTGTGTTGTCATTTTGATGGGCTTCTGGTTTAAAGGAGAAGTTTTTGTGCTCTTAGGTCTGCTGGGGTGAGGCTTGTGGCCTTCAGGGGACCAAAAAACTGCTTAGAGAGACATAGAAGAGGAAAAGCTGAGAGAGCGCAGGCTGGGTTTGGAGTGACAACAAAAGAGGTTTAAAAAAAATCAATTACTGGACGTCCGAGGGGAACTAAGAGACTAGAGTGGAAATTATTTCTGATCCAGCTTTGGAATGATTCGCTCATCCCTTGTGGCTTTGGGGTTTGTGTGTGTGTGTGTGTGTGTGTGTGTACTGTGCATATTTGAGCACATTGTACAATCAATGCCACCTTAAACAAAGTACTGCAGTTAGATTCATTCACATCAAGAAATGGAAGACATTTCAGTTAGTCATTCATTAATTCATTCATTCAGTCAAGTATTCATTCAGTCATTAATTCAGTCATTAATTAATTCATTCATTCATTCATTCAACCATTCATTCATTCATTCATTCAGTATTCATTTAATCATTGTTGTTTAATCATTAATTTTATTCATTCATTCATTCATTTGTTTGTTTAATGATTAATTCATTCCGTTATTCATTCATTAATTGTTTAATCATTGATTATTTATCTATTAATTTAATTGTCGGTCATCGAATCATAATTGATTAATTCAATCACTCATTCATTTTAATAAAAAAATATTTATGCTATTTAAAATATTTGTTTTAATAGTTAGTTGATATTTTGTGTGTTTCTTGACAGTTATGTATATTTATTTCTGAAAATTCTTTCTTGAACTTTTTTGTTTTTCACAGAGAAAATCATCATTCATATAAGGAGCAACCTGATGGTGAGTTGATTTTTTTGCTGTTGGGTGAAGCACACTACGTTTTTCTTTTCTACATTGTAACTCGCTACACAATGTTTGAAAATAATGTTTTATTCTATTTAGCAAGGATGCATTTAACTGATCAAAAGTGTTCTTTTGAACTTAATCATAGAATCCTGAATAAAATATATTTTGATTTTATTTTTACATTTGAAGCAGCACACCTGCTTTCAACACTGATGATAATCAGAAATGATTCTTGAGCAGTAAATCAGTATATTAGAATGATTTCTGAAGGACAGGAAATGATGAAAATTCAGCTTTGATCACAGAAATAAGTAATATATTCAAATAGAAATCATTTTAATTTGCAATGACATTTCACAATATTACTGTTTTCTCCGTATTTCTGATCAGATAAATGCAGCCTTGTTGAGCAGAACAGACTTTTTAGAAACCTGGCCCAGTCTCAGTCTTTTGAAGGATGGTGTATATGTTAAAGCGTGAGGTTTGGTGATGTTGGCAGGTAAGGAACGGCTCTAATCAATAAGCTTTGGCAGGTTTGCAGTGTCACTTATAAGCACTACTGCAGGAAGTGTGTGTTTATGTGTGCGAGTGTTATCATCCCAAATGAGCAGCAGCACTCACAGCGGTGCAGTCATGTCAGTAAAGCTGAATTGGATGTAACATGAGTCATTAATCAAAGTGAGCGAGGCAATAGAAGAGGGATGTGAAGCTGAAATGATTAAATGGCTCTCCATAAGGTAAGCGTCTCAGCAGAAAGACTGTGCTGTGGCACATTCCTCACGGCCTGCCCAAAACCACAGTAATCAAACCCACATCAAGCTCTTCATCAGTGTCAGTCGAAAGACTCCTTCCCATCTTCCCCGCTTTTCTGTCTCTTCTAATTATGTTTCTTTTCCGCTACAACCTCCAAAACATGTTCTTTTTTTCATCCGATTTGCTGAGTTGTGGAAAGTGTTTGCTTGAATGATGGGTGTGGGCCCTTTTTCATGTTCTTCTGATCCATTATTTACTTTTTCCCGTGAAATACTATGTTTTCAAGTGTTTTCTCGTCCAATTCTCATTGTGAGCAAACAGCTCAATGTCCCAAAACAACTCTCTTGTGTGTGTGTGTGTGTGTGTGTGTGTGTGTGTGTGTGTGTGTGTATAACTTTTTTGTATGTTTTGTATGATATCAAATATAATTTGGCTTAATATCTCGTAAATATAATGAAGAATAATACTAATCATATTGATTATCATATTGTATAAAAATAATAATAAAATATATTAATGTTTTGATATGGTATAATACATATAGTAGTAATATTCAAAATAATAATTGTGAATATTATGATAATAATAATAGTAATTTATAATGACATTTAAATATTACAGTTATATAATATTTACACACACACACACACACACTTAGGCAGTAAACAATGTTTATTATGAGTAATATTTGAGCAAAATTGTATTATCTCTATTAGTTTTTAGACCTGCTACATTATTCTGTCAGCCATAAAAAAAAATACAAAAATAAAAATAAATAAAAAATTCCAACAACCAATAAATAAATAAATAAACCAATAACAGCTCCTTTGGACCAGGTCTCATGCATTTTTCATCAGCAGTGTAGCGAAAAACTTTTCCGGCCCTTCACGACCTCCCTGCTTTCACACCTACATGCAGTCTTTATCATCAGAATCGACGGGATTGATTCACGCGGGTTTAATGGATTTCTCTCGGCTTTGAACACGGGTTCATGTTAAATCATTTACCTAGAAGAGCTAATGGGGAAGAGAGACTGTATGTGAGGACGTGTATGTGTACAGTGCTTATGCTGAAAGATCCAGAGCCTCTGAATGTTAACACCATCCACCTCTACATAAACAGAGCTGTTACTGAACTGATTTGATTCACCACACACACACACACACACACACACACACACACACTAAACAGAAAGACAAAGAGTCCTGTTTTGAACAATTATCTAAATAATCTTTGCCCTTTGGCACACATGAGATCAATGAATTAGGTATAGGCATGTAAAACACCATTGAAGTTACTGTTTGTCCAAAAGGTGGCGCTATAATGGTGACACAAGTACTTGCACTGTAAATGATTTGGCATGAGTTGCATGTCTTGTTTGGTATTTATCAGTTAAGACAGAGTTTTTTTGGGAATGAATGAAAAATGTAGGGGCTATAATTGTTGCTTGCAGCAATATGTATTTCTTCTGATCTATCTGATGACTTAAAACTGCACACTTCAGCTTTAAAGAGTTGAGCAAGTTCTCCGAAGCAAACTATTTCAATGATTTCATAACTTGATTTTTTTTTTTCCTTTCTCAGTTGGCTAAAGTGTAAGCCTTTTTAGCTCCTCTAAAGATATCATTTTATGAAATAATGAGTTCTCTCTAGTGTAGATTCCTGTGCTTTCTCAAACTGGTCATGTAACGGAAATCTTAGCAGCGTAAATGAGAAATACTCTCTGTCCTAAACTCTGACAGACAGAAAAATCTTTCTGGCAGCACCTTAATGAAAAGTGTTAAAGGTGGATCACTCTTTCTTTTTTGTCTGCTACAAATGTCCCCATCCAAATATGATTAATAACGGCTCGTCCAAATGCAATGGAAGCTATTATGGTTAGCCGTTGCAGGGCATTTGCCAGTAGAGGTGCGCTGAATTCTGAGCAGATCTGTGTGCTGTGTTTTGAATAATGCAGTGGAGATGCTGACAAACTCAGCCACATTACATTCCTGCTGCAACGAACACAACCGATCTCCAGAAGTCACACATATTACTCTAATATTACTGACATCTGCTGCATGCCATCACATCAAATTTGTTTGTTTTGTGTCATTTTTTTCTGTGCCATAAAAAATTTAGGGTGGGAACTCTTCAGGAATTAATCCATCTATCCATCCATCCATCACTATATTACATCCATCCATCCATCCATCACTATATTCCATCTATCCATCCATCCATCCTTCACCATATTCCATCTATCCATCCATCCATCACTATATTCCATCCATCCATCTCTATATTCCATCCATCCATCTATCCTTCTGTCATTCACCTATCCATTCTTTCATTAATCTTTCTATCTGAGGGGTTTTCCATCCATCACTATATTCCATCCATCCATCCATCTATCCATCACTATATTCCATCCATCCATCCATCACTATATTCCGTCCAACCATCCATCCATCCATCCATCCATCCATCACTATATTCCATCCATCCATCCATCACTATATTCCGTCCATCCATCTATCCATCCATCCATCCATCCATCACTATATTCCGTCCATCCATCCATCACTATATTCCATCCATCCATTCATTAGTACTATATTCCATCCATCCATCCATCCATCCATCACTATATTCCATCCATCCATCCATCCATCCTTCACTATATTCCATCTATCCATCCATCCATCACTATATTCCATCCATCCATCCATTCATTAGTACTATATTACATCCATCCATCCATCCACCCATCACTATATTCCATCTATCCATCCATCCATCCTTCACTATATTCCATCTATCCATCACTATATTCCATCTATCCATCCATCCATCCTTCACTATATTCCATCTATCCATCCATCCATCACTATATTCCATCTATCCATCCATCCATCACTATATTCCATCTATCCATCCATCCATCACTATATTCCATCCATCGATCCTTCACTATATTCCATCTATCCATCCATCCATCACTATATTCCATCTATCCATCCATCCATCACTATATTCCATCCATCGATCCTTCACTATATTCCATCTATCCATCCATCCATCCATCACTATATTCCATCCATCCATCTCTATATTCCATCCATCCATCTATCCTTCCGTCATTCTCCTATCCATCCCTTCATTAATCTTTCTATCTGAGGGGTTTTCCGTGTGCTGTCCCTCTCAGGTTCCCATAATGCATTATTTAAACTGTCTGTCTGAGGGAGCAATTAACAGAAGCAGGAGCAAAGCCAAATGAACTGTGTGGCCAAGAGCTGAAGCAGCATTGAGATCATGGACTGAGCTGCAAACACGCGAGTTACTCTGTTAGCTTGTGCACTAATATAACCTCATGTGCACCTACTGCTGAGGTCATCGGGGACATTACCTGCCGTATTCAAACATCTGACTTCACATTTTGTGCTCGTTGAATAGTCCAAGCCCAGGAGGATGTCCACGAAATCTTCGGGATTCAGGTCACAGCTGACCTTTGCTATCCCTTCAGCATGTTTATAGGACACGTTTAGCATAGCTCTGTTCACTTTGTGTATTGAAGTAGAAATGGTGCACTGTGCTCAAGCTAATGCATGCAGAACCCGGTTTGGCCATTGCTGATTACAGTGTGCCAGCGCTGTAGTTAGCTGAGAGCGCTTGGATTTGTTGTGCTCTCACATCGCCTGTCCTTTGTTTTAAAGGTCTGTGTGGTGCTGCTTGTTAACTGCTTTCCAACATTCTGCCAAATCCCCATCAACATCCCTAATATCAGGTGACAGTTTAATGCCTGGCAGGTTTTCTAGAAAAAAGGTTGCACCATGCTTTGCATACAAAGTTCTTCTCTGAACTCTCTCCTCAGAGATTATTGATTAAAACTAAGATGGAAAGTATCGATTTACAAACATTTTTGTAAATGAAAGTAATTTTGTGAAAGTACTTTCTAAAAAGCTAAAACAATGGTTAAAAGCACGCTGAAATTAAGACATTTGGCCCCACTGATTCCCCAACTGATGCTTTTATTATAGTAACAAAAGATACATTTAGCCCTATTATTATTATTATCATTTTATTTCAAATTTTTATGTATGTGTGTGTGTGTGTGTATACAATCTATGTATGTATGTATGTATACACACACACACACACATATGGAAATAGTTTGTTTTTTGTACATAGATATATGTATATATCATCCTTTTCCTCCTCATTCTGTTCATCCCTCTTCCTGACCTCGCTCATGAAAATTCATTTTCCTGCAGCTCCTGTAGGCATCCAGACCTCCCTGAAGCAGAAAGCACACCACCGGGGCTCATGGGAACTGTAGGCATATGACACATCAAAACCTGAGGCTTTTTCACGGATGGATGAAGCACTTTTTAATTTCTCCCAGTGTCTGTGTGATCTGGGGATGAGAGGCTGTGTGGAAGGGCAGGCAGAGGTCATGGACGGCTGTCAGGTGATGCTGAACTGAACCAGCACCAGAGCTCTGTCGCCCTACACCATGAGGAACAAGGAGCTATTTGTGCTTGACTGAGTGCGATTCGTTAAGCGTACAGATATAAAGTCACAGGCTGTGTTGAAACATGAATTAATCAGTTGGAATGCTGTTTTGAGTGGATGAGTCTTGATTTTAATTTAAGCATGGCAAGTACCAATTAAAAACGAAGCAATCATACTTATGACAAGCTAATTAGATGAGTTGAAACAGAATATTTTGTGCCAAGTGTAATTTTTCTAACATAAAATGCTTGACTGTTGAAGGATATGAATGTGTTTAGTTTGAATTAAATCCAGATAACAATCTTACAAGAGCAAAAAGTCAATCAGACCCCAACAAATCGAAATACAGGAGCATAAAATAAATATTTGCATGTGTAAATTTGTTTACATTTTAGCATATCATACAAGCTCAACTTTTTTGCAATCTGCTTAGGCCACACTGAAGGTTAAGGGTGGGCTACATGCTTTTATGTATGTATGTGTGTGTGTGTGTGTGTACTGTTCATAAACTTGATGTCACATGGTCTATTTTGCTGATGTCCTTGCTATACGTTTCTGGACCTGGGAACATTGCAGATGCATTGCTGTCTATGGAGGGTCAGAGAGCTCTTTTTTGGGGGGATTTCATCAAAATATCATAATTTGTGTTCCGAATATGAACAAAGGTCTTAAGGGTTTGGAACGACATGAGGTTGAAAATGATTTACTAGTGAATCTATCAGAACATTTTTGCAACTGATTTATTATAAGAACCTAACTTGATATAGTTTTCTCTAGCACCCTTTACCAGATCCTAGTGTTAGGAAACCAGAGCCCTATGTAGGGACCATGATGTGAAATAGACTTGAGGGTGGGCTCTTTTAATTTTGGCAATCACATTAGAAGTCTGGCATGGACGAGTGGCGCTCACATTTTCTTCAGTGAATGTTAATATAGTTTGTGTTTTTGATCCGCTTTATCTTGGTCATAAACAGGGGTGAGCTCTTGTTCTCCTCTTCATTACGGCGGCGCTTTGATGTCAGAAGGTTTTGGATCTGAAGGCCCGAGGACTCGTATTATTGCGAGTTATTTCAGCTGGCACTTACACCTCGAGGAACCAGAAGGGCTTCGCCACAATTCACGCAGGATGAAATGTTTTTATTGATCTCAGCGGGAGAAACACTCCAAATGGTTTCTTCTGTTCTTTTCATTATCTGCTGCCGTGACAGACACATTGAACAAAGCAAACAAACCCAGCGAGGGAATACGATTTCACTCTCAGTACATCAAACAGGAGATGTGCGAGTGTGTATGTCTGTGGGGTTTTGCGTTTGAGAACATAAAGGCCAGAATCTATTGACTGGACAAAGCATATTCTATAACAGTAAATCTTCTATAATGTAATGAAATATTAGCAGTGTCTTGCACAGCTGATTTTGCCCCCAGATCATGTAGATACAGCAGGCCGAGGATAAACGGCTAAACTCAGACCTCTTGAGCTAGACCAGCATGAACCAGCCTGGACCAGCATGGCACTCATTTCTCTTCAGCAGGGTTGAGAAGTGCATCTCTCAGGATCCTGAAAATCCCATTCGCGCTTCTTGCAGCAATAACGACTCATGCAGTAAAAACATATGGAGCTCTTGATAGCTGAGAGAGCTGGTTTTTAATGCGCTTGATATGTTTGCACTGCGTGATTGGATGGTTTCCAGGAACCGGAGAGTTTAAACAGATGTAAAAACCACCGAGGCCAGCTAAAGCCGGCGGTCTTAGGAGCGAATCCTCTTGTAGGTGGATTTCACCATGTGTTCAGATCAATTAATTGATTTCATGAATTCACAGTTATCGCGTTGCGCTCACATCATGTCAGAATTAGCATTAAAATGAGTTTCTGACTAAAACGGTTCACGTCCTCATTGAACTCAGAATTACACGTTTGAGTTCTGTGAACGATCAGACGTCTTTCACGTGAATTGGAGTAGCATCAGAAGTTAAAGATCACTTTATTATAGACAGTGTTTACCAGGTGTGCTTGCTTGTTTGATTTGGTATTGTACTAAAGACTATTGAACATATAGAGTAAATTAATGTAGTTGTTCTCCTTAATTGTACTTTACTAATTTTGCAAATAAGCATTGTTTAATAATATTGTAAACTTTTAAAAAATTGGTCAGTATTTTTGTCTTTTATTAAAAAATATAAAATTCTTAAAAGGAGATGTGTGTTTTTACGCTAAAGTAAGCTATGTTTTACGTATTTTTTTCCGTTTTTTTTTTTTTTTTTTTACAAAAATCATAAAACAACATTTACTGAGGTCTGTGCTTAAAACATGTTTATCTTACACCATTTTAATGCTCAATATTTTTGTACTATAGACTATTGAACATATAGTAAATTAGTAAATTGCGTAAATTAATGTAGTTGTTCTCTTTAATGAATATTTTTGTACTTCATTAATTTTGTAAATTAGCATTGTTTATTTGTAATCTTTCAAAAAATTGGTCAGTATTTTTGTATTTTTATTAAGACGCGCTTAAATTTTACGCTAAAGTAAGCTACGTTTTAATTTTTTTTTCTTTTTTTAACAAAAATCATAAAACAACATTTACCGAGGTCTGTGCTTAAAACATGCTTATCTTACACAATTTTACTGCTCAAAATTCTCATATTTAAGAATATTTGTCCCCCTGTAAAACAAGACAAAAATAATAAAAATACTAATGAGAACATTGGTTTTGCCATGTACACTACTGTTAAACAGTTTTAAGTCCATTTGTTATTTTATAGATTAATACAGTAAAAACTGTAATATTTTAAAATATTGTTATTATTTAAAACAATTCATTTCTGTGATGCAAAGCTGATTTTTCAGCATCATTACTCGTTAGTGTCACATGATCCTTCAGAAATCATTCTTATTTGCTAATTTGATGCTCAAGAAACATCTATTATAATTACTGTTGTTGAAAATATTTGTGCCGCTTCCTAGTTTAGTGGAAACTGTAAGATTAAAGTATATTATATTATGAATGCTTGATACTTTTTTGTAATCAATTTAATGGATCCTTGTTCTAATAAATGTCTTTTATTAGAAAAATCTTGCTGACCTCAAACCTTTGAATGTTGATGTACAGCAGTATTCTGCTAGAGCAAATTTTCTACATTCTGAGAAATATTTTGCCGTCATCAGTATCAAAATCACAGGGATTCATTTCATATTGTTGCCAGTTATTCAGAAACGACATGAATATAGCTCTACATTGTGTGTTTTAGTTTTAGCAGGATCTAAAACATACTGGCAGATGACATTATTATACAGCCAATTCTGAATAGCAGAAGAGGTTGACCAGAAATGACATGTCAGATATTGCACTTTGAAATCTGTTGTAGTTGTGTTTACCGCAGCACCAGTTCCATATATACACTGTTTTTCTGTTTCTGTAGGAAACCCTTATTCAGGGAGCTTTACAGCCTGTCATAACGGTCTCTTCCACCTCACAGGGAGGAGAGAAAGAGAGGAGGCTGTTTTCCAGGAGCGGCGTCGATACAGCGGAAGTGAAAGAGAATGGCTAATACGTCTGACGTAATGACCAATCGATTACTGTCCTTCCCAATGTCGTTTGTGTAAAGGCTTCAGAGCCCATAGACCATAAATGTGGTTTTTAAAGTTCAGCTTCTGTCTGTTGTCCACAGCGTCAGCGAGAGCTCCAGTGCACATGTTGTCAATAAGCATTAAAATGAGTGAAGAAAAGTGTGGTGTATTGAGCGTGAGGGCGGCCCGACTCAAACAGAAGGAGCTCTTAATGTCAGTCCTGTCGGCTGTAGGAAACTCTGAGTTTAACAGCAGCAATGCTTCAAATCCGGCCGAACAGCTTCTTTAACCTCTCTAAACATCTCCTCATTTAGGTGGTTTAGGAAGAGAATGGCTTATACAACCATAATACATTCACCTGCTTTCTGTATGGCAGCACAAGAAAACCACACACCATGTCTTTGCTTTTCATTACGCTGCATTAGCACTAAAAGCTTCCGGTAAAATGACAGAAACAGAAAGAAATACGCAGTTGCCCAATGTGTCAAGTTTTTCCAACTTTAAAAATCACTAGAAAGCCTTAATTATGATTTCCAAACTTTAAAATATGAAAAGTTCCTGGTGGACTTGAATGTACAGTAGCATTACATCAGCTGATGCTCTATAAACATCAGAAATGTGTAGGACGCACAAATAAAGGGTGAAAATGAAGCTATTGGTGGATTTGCTGATGTCAGGGTTAGTGGTGTCAAATCTTTGAATCAGTTTTGTTTGTGCTGTTTAGACATACAGTAGCTGTATAACGTATTTTCTGCAATGTAATTCCCTCATGTCAGTATTTGATTTTATTTTATTTTGAATGCTAGTATAATTTATTTGCTATATACTTTTTTCATGTTTTTCATTTCAATTCTGAAGGCTGTTAAATTTACAGGATTTGTTGTGGAGTGAGGAGAACTAAAATATATGTTTGTAGTGTTTATAAATGAATACATGGTTTGTTCAGAAATTTGCATTTTTCTTTTTTTTTTATATAACAAACATGAAAGTCCAACCTTAAACCTAACCATCAATGAGGCCTCAGCAGATTGTACACAAGCATACAAATAAGATTGTCTGAATTAACTGCAGTTCACCGAAATATTAATAGTTACGAATTGCCAGTAGAATATGTTGAAACGTTTAGTACCTTTGTAGCTATTTTGAGGATTTGAATTTTTCCAGATCTCTCAATTAGTGTGGTATTTATTTTCAGATAAGCCAGTCTCTAAGTGGGTGTTTTTCAACTAACAAATTGAATTTTTTTTTAATGCATTTTGGTCGTTCATAACATGACAAAAGCATTTTGGCTGCCTGAAAATGCTAACTTTTGAAAACCGGTTTCAAAATACAAGTTTCTGAAAACGATACCATTATCAACTCAGTGTAATTTAAGATTAAAATTGTGATGTATTATGTGTTCAGTCTATATGAATGTAGCTATATGACATCGCCTTCTACTGGCCTAGCATGAATAATACAGTGTTTTTTGACATTTAAAAAAAAAAAAAAAAGGGGGGATAGTCTGTATGCGTAATAATTTTTTTTAAAAAAAAGTACAATTGTTGATTCCGTTTCATATCAGTCAGATGGTCTCAAGAGTCCAGAATATACCAAAATGACACCATATCTATTTATTCCTGCCTGTTGATGCATTTTCCCCATCTCGTCTTATGTGTATAAGGTAGCATGACCCGTCGTGGCTGTCCGTGATGGAGTGGACTGAATGCTCATCTTTCAGTGCGTCAATCTCTGCATTACACATTTCTCCTGTAACACCTGTCAGATTGGGGCCTCCTTTGGGTCATTACCCAGCATCCTCTTTATTAAACTCATCTGTCAAACGGCACAGCATAAAGAGCAAAAGCAGAGCCGGATCTCTCCGTCTGTTAGGTAAGCATCGCAAATCATTATCTCTCCATCTCTGCTTGACTTTCTCTGTATGGCAAGTCAATGTTATTGACACACAGGCTTACAGGAGCTTTCTAAGGTTTTTTACAGGATCTCTTCATGGTGTATTATTCCCAGCGAGAGGTGAACGTGTCTTTGCCTAATAGGCTGTTTTTGGAGTTTTGAATGCGTCTTTTTTGTTTCTGAATCTGATACGGTGTGTGAGAGATTTAAAAGGGGGAGGCTGCTATTGAAGTCTGTTATTTAAAAGAAAGAAAACGTGTAATTTTTGCGGCATTAGCAGCACCAAATTGCAATGTGTTTGTCTGAGCAACTTTGCCTCAAGCGGTGGTGTGAGTTTATAAGTGAAAGGATACGCTAAATTAATCAAAAGTCACATTAAAGATATTTATGTTACAAAAGCCTTCTGTTTCAAATGAATGCTGTTCTTTTGGATGTCCTGTTGTAAAAAAAAAAGGCTCCGTTTCCACAAAAGTATGATGCAGCACAACTGTTTTCAACAATGACCAATGTAAACATAGTCAGTGATGATAACTGTTTTTTGAGCATCAAATCAGTATATTCGACTGATTTCTGAAGGATCATAGGATACTGAAGACTGGAGGAATGATGCTGAACTTTCAGATTTGCATCACAGGGGCAAATAAAAATGTAAAATATATTTAAACAAGATACAGTTATTTTAAATTGTAATGATATCGCACAATATTAGGGTTTTCTGTTTCTGTTTTCAGCCTTGGTGTGCAGATTTTGTGCATTCAGGCCCATGCTCGTGTTGTCAGCCTTGCTCTTCTCAAAAATATGGCTTTATTCTGTTTCAGGTACTCAGCCATGATTTCAAGAGTCGACCTGAATCCCTCCAGTGCCAGGTTTCTCTCTGCATGGATCTGGAGAGCATATAGATGTTTTGTGAGTAACATTTGTAGTGGTGGGAATCTGTCTGTATCTCAATCAGCTGCTTTTTTTATTTTATTTTTTATCTCCTGTCCTGTTATTTCCTAATTCTAGCTCTCTGGTTGTCAGATTTGTCATTATTTGTACTTTTATTTTGCAAGTTGAACATAATAAATCAGTGTCTTTTCACTGATTTATTATGTTCAACTTGCAAAATAAAAGTACATTTACATTCAAGTTTACATTTTAAGCACCTCTGTATGTGATGTATTCTTCTGTGAATAACCTCTCTGCTATAACCTCAAATCCTCCGCTTCTTTCTTTCACAATTCTCTTTTATAACTTGCCATTGTAAGAAAATCATAAACTTTAGAAAGGAACTGTCAGATTTGCAAGATTTAAACGGAAAAAAAAAAAAAAAATCTCGCAAATATGTTTGTCTCACGATTGTGAGATTCTCACAGTTCAGACTTTATATCTCGCAATTCTACGAAAAAATACAGAATCGCAATTAACTTGTTTTATTTGTTATTCACTGGCAGAAAATGGCTTCCCGTACTCTTGGGCAGTTTTGAGAGGTGGATTCAGATTAATAATGGTAATTTTTCTGTTTGTTGGTTTCTTTTTTGCTTCCTGACAAAGATGAGAAGATTTTTAGCTCAAGGGCAACAAAACAAAACAAATAATGCATATGTAACATACTCCATGTTTATCATCTGTTATCATTCCCATTCATCTCATCATCTCCCTACGAACATGATTCAGCATGGGAAGGAAAACTGTAAATAAAAGCAGCAACAGTAATTTGCTTCCACAGTGATTCTTTAAGATTCAAGATTCACAAGATTCCCGCTGGTATTACAGCATTGCTGTGGTGCTCATGTGCGCTCATCTCGTAAATGCGCTCATCGTTCTGACATGACTTGAAAGCAACGTCTCTCTCTTTCTCTCTCCAGATATGTTCCTGCTGCTGCTTGTGTGCGCCGCTCACCTGCTGAGCGTGAGATTGCTCTCAGGCTTTGACTAATTGCTTTTCGTCAGCGAGAGTGAGAGGAAGCCATTCGCCTTTGTGAATTGGCTGCAGCTCTGAACGTGTGGGGTCTGGTGCTATTCCTCTGTCCTGGCACACACTGATGTCTGGAGTCATGCAGTGTACAGAAGCTCAAGCTCAGCTAGCAGTGAACATTCTCACAACATTGAGACAACCTTGCCAGAATGTACACTAAAGCACAACTGCTCTTCCAGTAACATTAACAGAATATGCATTCAAATGTATCTGTTCTTTATTTCTTTTCCCAGCCACTGACAGAATTTTCAAGCAATCCATAGTTTCACTGTTATACAGTAGGGGGCGCCATTACACATCTTCTGAAACATTACAGAATTTCTGGCTCCAAAAACAGATGAAGAAGAAGCAGAAACAAGCGATAGTAGCATTGCTAATACACACATAAGCTAACACAACCGTCAAACAATGAACAGCATTTAAATACGGTAATATAGTAACATTGTTCTGAAAACATCAACACAAGAACATGTTTTATACATTGTTCTTGGAACTTTTTTCCTAAGCGTTTTAGTTGGACATTTTTATTTCAGAATGTTCAGAGAACATTAAAAATAATGTTTCACAAAATGATTAAATGGAATGTTCTTACAACATTAAAGAAAACGGTTTTTTTTTTTTTTTTTTTTTTAAACGAGATGATTCGAACATTCACAGTATATTCAGAAATACTAAACTGAACTTAAAGAAAGTGTTAGCAAAATGTTCTCAGAACATATTTTTGGTAGCTGAGATTCTCTCCCACCTCATTTGTCTTTTCCCTTCCTCTTCTGTAGGTCCTACTCACTCAGTCCAGAACAACATGTGCCCTATCTCTGGACTTCAGCGGTCCTGTCAGGTTGAAGTTTTACTTCAGCACTCACTTGGGAGTAAAACTCTGAGTCTGGATGCACAGGTCTCTTTGGATGCCAGCAGCCGATAATGAGTTGACACGCAGCCCGCTGTAAGCAGGTGATCCTCACATTTGTCATGTTTTCCAGTTTGCTGTCTGTTGTGTGCTTTCTGTCTTTGTTTTGTTTTCTTTCTCCGTCTGCCACACAAGCCTTGGCACAGCAAGGTGAATCTCCCAGCATGCCTCACACGGGCAGAATGCCAATTAAATGTGCCGAGTCACTGGCAGACCCACGAGGAATCCAGCCCTATAGAAAGATCTGGGACGTCCAGAATTTATAAAAGGTTCTGCACAATCCCTTACATGCCTGGGCTGCGTTTCCTAAAAGCATTTTTAGCCTAAGTAGATCGTAAAACCATTGGCACAAACGCTTTCTACGATCAACTTAGCTCACAATGCTTTTGAGAAACGCAGCCCTGATCTTTAAATATCATGGCCAATGTAATGATGCTTTAAGCTACTATTAAGAATATAGTGCTCTATAAGCTTCATTTAACACATTTTACCATGATGTGTTGGGGAAACCACATTAAAACTGCCACATACTGGGAAATTATTACATATACACACAGCTGAAATCAAAATTATTCAGACTAGTGTAATATTCACAAATGTAAGCTTTTCTGAAGTGCCATAGTTTTTTTCATTTCATTACAACAGTTTAGTGATTGCTGTCAATGTTGGATTTAGCAAAACAAAACTATGTCATAATTATACAAACACTATTCAACATTCAATTCAAAACAGCTGTTTTAAGTCACTTACTATTATAGCAGGGTAAAATATTGTTTAGAAAATCTATAATAACCTTTAATTAGCTTAAGCACATATCGCCCATGTGCTAAATTTGAGTAGCAATTATGGCAAGGTCAAAAGCGCTCTCACAAAAGCTGTAGAAAAGTAGTCTTTTAATTCCATCAGAACGGCTACGGCTACAAGAACTTTTCTTAAACACGAGTTCCACTTGACACAGCTGGCAACATCATTAATAAGTTCAAAATGTATTGTGCCACAGAAAACTTTCCAGGGTGTTGAAGAGAAGCACAGTATAATCACAGGGATGTTTGATTAGATCGGCCGAGAAAAAGCCTCCATTTACTGCCAAAGACTGGAAGGT
The DNA here is from genome assembly GCF_003368295.1 of Carassius auratus. Taxonomy (NCBI): domain Eukaryota; kingdom Metazoa; phylum Chordata; class Actinopteri; order Cypriniformes; family Cyprinidae; genus Carassius; species Carassius auratus. Next base: position 143,674 of record NW_020528515.1, read on the forward strand.
TGACCTGATTGAAGAAGGGGGCAGAGTGTAAGAAGAACACTGAACAAGCATGGCTTTCACGAACACCACTCTTGACCAAGAGGAACATAAGAGGCCAGCTTGAAAATGCTTACATGAATTTGTATGGACCTTTGGAGTTCTGTAAGAATGTTTTATGGAGTTATGAGACCAGGATCAGCTGAATGCCTGGATCAAAAAAGGCTAAGCTAATGATCAAAAGAACATGATCTCCATGGTCAAACATAGAGGTGGACCATGGGGGTGTTTTACTGTTGCAGGAAGTGGAAGTCTTGACTGGGTGGAACTTTATTTTACAGTTCTGTTCCTCATGTGCATACTATGTACTTATTATAGTAAATACAATAACTATGTAATAACTAAGTACTAACCCTAAACCTAACCCTACCCCATGTAGTTACCTTGTATAACCAGAACTTTCTTAGATAAATACACTGTAAGTACACTATAAGTACATGCAAGTACACGTGCTGTAAAATAAACTGCAACCATTGTATGAAGGACATCATGGATTTTTTAAAGAATCAGTCCAAAGATTTTAATGACTGCAGTGAATAGACTGAAGCTGATGGCCATCCCAAAGTTTGCATCCAAATCTACTGAAATAGATTGAATGTTCTTGAGTGGTCTCTTCAGTCTCCAAAATAAATCTCATTTAAAATGCATGGTGGTATTTGAAGAAAGAAATGGCAACATAAAAACCAAAGATAGCAGTGATCAGAATGCTTTGTCAAGCGAGGAATGGGCCGAGTTTGCAGAGGAAGTTGACAGAAGCTTCCAAGCACTTAGAGAAAGCATTTACTGGAGGTTATAAAGAATATAAGTTTCTCTACTAAATTTGACTTTTGGAGGATGGATAATTGTGTATGTGAATGTTTGATTTTTTTCTATCAACTTTACATAATCAGAATCACTCAAATGTGTCAAAGTAAGCTTTCTATAACAATATGAAGCCTTGTAAGTGTCTTTATAACATTTTGCTGACAGCATCAAAATCTGTTTGTCTGTCTTTGTAAGTGTGAATCCAAAAATCAGTGCTGTATTCAAAACATATTAAATGCAAAGTTGACTGAAAGGAAGAAACTGGGAAGGAAAAGGTGCACAAGCAACAGGGATGGCGGCAAGCTTCAAAATACTGTCAAGCAAAGCCGATTCAAACACTTGGGAGATTTTCAGGAGTGTACTGAAGCTGGAGTCAGTGCATCAGGAGTCACCACACTCAGACGGCTTCAGGAAAAGAGTTACCAAGCCACTTCTGAAACAGAAACGTCAGAAGCGTACCTTGGGATAAAGAGAAAAAGAACTGGACTGTTGATCAGTGATCCAAAGTCATCTTCTCAGATAAAAGTAAATGTCTGGACAAAGGAACAGAATCTAAGCTGCTTGAAGTCCAGTTTGAAGTTTCTGAAGTCAGTGATGATTTGGGGAGCCGTGACGTCTGCTAGTGTTGGTCCATTGTGTTTGATCAAGAGACAATGAAGCTGTCTACCAGGAGATTTTGGAGCACTTTATGTTTCCATCTGCTGACAAGATTTATAAAGATGCTGATTTCCTTTTCCAGAGGACTTTAGAACCTGCCCACAGTGCCAAAGCCACTTCCAAGGGGTTTGCAGACCATGATATTACTGTGCTTGACTGGCCGAGAGAAGAGAAGAGAAAGATGAGAAACAGTGGATCCTCAGCAGTGCCACAGGCTGATCTATCCATGCCACACCTCACTGACGCTGGAGTTTTTACTGAAGCAGCACAAACCAAGTATTGAGGTCATTAATCAGCATACATGAAGGTCTTTTTTACTCCAAATCCTTTTTAGATTGATCTTAGGAAATATTCTAAGTTTTTTAGATAATGGATTTTTAACTTTCATGAGCTGTAATCTCTAATCATCAAAATTAAAACAAAAACAAACTTCTGAAATGTTTTACTTTACATGTAATGAATCTATAATATATGAAAGTTTCTTTTTTTTAAATAAGTTACAAAAAAAAGAACTTTTTCATGATATTGTAATTTAATTTAGCCGACCATTTAATATATATAATTACATTGTTTTAAACAATTTTTTTATTCAACCAGAGCCGTGATTAATTAGCATAGAAACAATGAGCATTCTTGAAACACAATTAGGATGACAGAAATAAACCTAATTGGATAAATTTACTCTAAAAAACAACAACAACAAAAGCAATCCCACTAAGCTGAAAACACACTGATGAACTGAATATACTGAATATATCACTATGAAAGTGAGGCGAAATGCCACAGGGTCATGCATCGCTGAATCGTGTCTTTTTGAATTGGGTCATTTACATGAACCATCTGAACAAAACCAATTAACTTCTAAATATGAATCAGACGTTCCAGTGCTAAATTTAACAGAGGGGATGTTTTAGAAGAGCACATTTTGATTATTGCCTCGGCTCGCTCAGCTGTGAAGCCAAGTGTCATTAGTGTCTCATTTAAAACAGCTATTTAGCATTATGGTAAAAGTAGCACTACATTTAGTTAGCCTCTCCCCAACTTTGACACAGCTTAAATGGAACTGCTTAAAAACCTGCAGATTTCCCCTCCGAAAACAAGCACAAAAATGTTGAAAAGGTCAGCAGATCCCGTCTGGTGCTGCTTCGGTGGAGTGACTCATTCTTGTTTTTTTACTGGAGACACATGCTGCACTTTCATCTGATTGGCATCTAGAGACGTTTCTGAATCCTCCAGAGCGAATCATTTTAAAAATACCTTCATGTTCACAAGCACAGATCCTCCATAATTATCCATAATTATGCTGATTTCTAAGATGCCTCATTCTGGCCGAATTCGAAGTAATTCTATGTATCCTTCAGGGAAAACCCAAATGCTCACTGGGAGAAAAAAAAAATCCATCCAAGCAAGAGAAATGTCTGATAAACAAAAGTCAAAATATGACTAATGACCCCCCCTCACAGTTTTACAGTCCAGAGAAGAGCTGTGTAGCAAAGATGCCACTGGACAGGTAACAATAATCACATTCATGCAGCTCGCATTGGTGTGTTTTCTGCAGACGCAGCACTTTGAACAGGTAATTACAGAGCAAACGGAGGAGATGAGTTGACAACTGTGCGAGGTGGAGGATTTGTTTATATTTCCAAGGAGAGAGATTTGAGGTGCAGGCATAAGCACATTCACACTCGCTGACCTAGAAAACTTTCTCTAATGATGCCAAAGGCAATATGATTTGAACAAACAGTTCAAACAGTCAGATCAACAGCAGAACGCATTCACTCTCAGCCTGAAACCCACAGGATTTTCCACACTGGTTTGTGCTGGTCTTGCTGGTGAATAAGCGTTTGAGTTTCTCTTTTCATGTGTGCATTATACTGTTCAGAAATGTGAGGGTTGGTGAAATTTAAAAAACAAAACAAGAAAAAGTATCTTATACTACTCACCAGGTTTGCATTTATTTAATTAAAAAATACAGTACAAACACGATATTGTGAAATATTTGTACACTTTATAATAACTGCTTTTCTATTCATTAGAGTCATCAGCCTAGTCTTCAGTGGTCTTTCAGAAATAATTATATGCTAAATTGCTGCTCAAGAAACATGTATTATTAGTATTAATGTAGAAAACATTTGCACCACAAAAAAAAAAAAAAAAAAAACTATTTCCAAAGACTTTTGACAATTGTTGCCACTTAAAATGTAACTTTAGGAAAAGTAAGATCCTAGAAGATTTTCTGTGAAAAAAAAAAATATATATATATTTTGTCTTTGTCACTAAGAAATTATTTATTAAAGAAAAAAAAAACATTATTTTTGATTTCACTGTTTTGTCCACAACATTTGTTGTTCTTCTTCTCCTTAAAACGTGAAAATAACTTATTTTTTATTTTATTATTTTTACTTGTTGTCTGTCGTTGATATCTCAGTTCAGGATAGTCAGTAAAGTGAAAGATTTGGGACTCATGTCTTCTTGAGCTGCCAGAGGCCGATTAGTATTGTCAGCATGTTCCACCAGAGCAATTAGTCTCATGACATTCATGGCTCAGGTGATTGACTCCAAAAATGTTAGTTTATAAAAACCCTGAGCGCTCGTGAACAAAGATGGCGTCATTCGGGATCCCCGCGTCTCATGCTCCAGCCGACCAGCAGCCATTGAGGCGAACGAGAATCCAAACGGATGGCTTTCTCCAGGTATTTTGAATAAAAAAAAATACTTTGAATTGATCAGATTCGCTCCAAATCCAACGAGGAGCGGCGCATAAACATTGCCCTCGTTAACAGCCCGTCGAGGCAATAGGCCACGGGTCTACATGTGAAGTGTTTTGATAAGAGTCACGTCATGCAGAAGCAGGGTTTCCATCACGGAATACAAATGCGCCGCGAGTTCCCCTCGATCCCCTTTTTCACAGTCATTTATAAGTAAATGGGCCTTGTAGAAGAAAGTGAATATGAATAAGGAATTGCAAAAGATCCCCTCTGGGTCTCGCACAAGTAATGTAATATCTATTCATGAAAGAGGATAAGCATCTGATAGGGGCAATCAAGAAGAGTCAGATTGGAGTCATGACTTTTCGGCAAGAATACACGATTTGATGCAATCTTCGGCTTACCATCCGGGTTGACGGCGTGCAGAATCGAAATGAGCCTAGCCGTACATGCACACGTCAGTCTGTGTCTTTATCCGGAAGCTTTATGAGAAAGTCCAGTCATACAGAATGAGGTCACGCCGGTGTGTTCATCACTAATGCATTACCCAAAGGAGCATATCGGCAAACCCTGTACATCTGCATACATTAACGCGTGCTCCCCCTGATAAACAGCGGAGGCAGCATTGGCGTATCCAATCTGGCCAGATTAGTTCAGCGCGCATAACAATCCGCGCGAGCTCGCCGTGTGTGTTTTTGCACTCATGCATGCGGGTTATAAATACCTCGGTGTTGCTCTCCGGCCTCTCTTCGGTACTTGTTAATCAGCCAGGACCTGCTGAGGTCATTCAGTTGAGTTGCGAGCATAATGAGAACTTCATCATAGGCAGCGGAGTGCAGCTGGCTGGAGCTTGTCCTCGGGGAGGTGTGATATTTGTAATAATTATTTGTGCGCGTGTCAGCGTGCATATGCTGCTGCGCGCACCAGGGTTCTCGCTAATGCGGCGAATCCTTGGAAATCCACCAGAGTATTGTTATTTGTTGCATCACCGCTGAAGATGTTCATCATTTGTTCGTTAGAAGTCCTGCAATTCTGTGAATGTTCATTGTTAAAATAAGAAGCTACGTTATGCGTTTGTACAGAAATGCCGACACATTATACCTGTATACTATATAGGCTAAATCCTATAGAAGTTTGAGAAATTTCTGTACCTATTTTAAATGGCACTGTCAATTCACACAGATTGGAATCAATAGTTATATGAATAACCTTTAAGATGTTTATTGCACAAAATATTCTATCCATTATTAAAATGTCCTTCACACATTAAAAATGTCTTTTTTAAGAACGGTAAATGAAAGGTTCTTTGAGGAACCAAAAATGGTTCTTCTATTGTATTATTTTTATGAAGAGCCCGTTTAAAAACCTTAATGTATTTCGAGTGTTCATTGTGTTTGGATCTTCATTTTTTTTTACTAGATCATTTTAACTGCATATTTAAACCAATAATATGACAAATCTTTGTATTTCACAGTAAAAAATAAATAAATAAAATATCTAAAATTGTAAAAATAAGATTCCTCGATAATAAAAAATGCATGCAATATTAAGACTTGTTGTCATATGATTTAATTACATTAGTTTTTTTTTTTTTTTGCATTAGACAAAATACATTGAAATCGAGTCCTAATATCTAAGAGTTAACTCTCAAGTAAGTTTACTGTATCTTATGAGATTTTTCAGATATTTTGTGGAAGGTTGCCATTGCCAAAATTGATTTTTGAGGATTAGGTTCCCTTTTAGTAATAGGATTTGAAGATGAAAATCTGATGTCAGCATAGATCAAATTTATTTTGAAGTACAGGAAATTCTTAAGAGTTCACAAACTTTTAAGCATCTGATGCCATATTCTTAAAGGATACATGCAGTAATGGCATAGTCTTTGTCCATATGAGATATCCACCTTAACCAGCTCACTGGGTTTAAAAACAAATCTTCTGTCAGCTGAGAGCAATGATTTGTGAAGGTTATAGGTACGTCACCAAACTGATATGATCCTCCAGATCCTCCAGCTATGAACATATTTCATGTAGATGTTCAGATGACAAGCATAAAGGAGGACGGTTTGTCTTGCGTTTCTCCTCTTCTCTCCCTCCAGCCCTTCTCTTGCTCACAGGAGTCATTCATATTAGAAAAGCTCCACACGCAGTCTCGCTTGGGTAACTCTCGGTCCTTATTCTGTTTTCCTGGTGTCTGTAGGAAGGATTAAGCTTATTCCTCAGCCTCAGTTAGTTGATGATGCCATAGCTGGAAATGCATCTCCAGTCATGGCCTGTACAGACGTCTCTGGCTTCACATTCAGAGCCGCTTGTTACTTCAAAGCTCGATAGATCGAGCGCTCACATTCCATCAGTCGCTGGTGTTTTCATATATTTGTATGCATTTCAGTGTTTCATGAGCTCTGTTAGACGTGACCTCTCCTATCAACGATTGGCGCCCAACGCACTTGCTTCCCATTAAACATATCTTTTTGTAAATTAATGCTGCATCTTGAACTACTGATAGCATAGTAAACTTTGTTGTTGCAAGCAACATTCACAGTTAAAGGGGGGGTGAAATGCTCGTTTTCACTCAATATCCTGTTAATCTTGAGTACCTATAGAGTAGTACTGCATCCTTCATAACTCCAAAAAGTCTTTAGTTTTATTATATTTATAAGAGAAAGATAGTCTGTACCGATTTTTCCCGGAAAAACACGAGCGCCTAGAGGCGTGACGTGTGGGCGGAGCTAAAGAATCACGAGCGCGAGTAGGCTTTTGAGTTGAGAGCATGTGGAAGCTGTGACACAGATCCAGAGGCTGAAATTTAACAAGAGCAGCATCAGCAAAGGCGGTATGCTATGTGGTATGTACTGAAACTGTATATATTTGCTTAGCGGTTTTGGAAAATGACTAAGTTCCACTTTATGTCGTCTTTTTTTTTATTTATTTTTTTTTAAGCTGTACATGTGGAAAGTGCAGTTTGATGACAACATCGCATGTTGTTTACTTGATGTGCTTACGTGCCGACAGCTAAGTTAACAACACAGAGATATTTGAAGCAGTTTTACTCACCGCCTGCGGTTCCAACACACGATCGTGACCCTTTTTCATTGGGACTGGATTATCCTTAAGAAATAAACGACTTTCAATCCGAAATGGAGGGAACAAACACAAACACTTGCACAACTCCGTTGATGCTCTGTAAAAATAAACTCCATCCACTGGTCCCTTAATGCTGTTTCTCTTTAGGTAATCTGTGCAGGGTTGTCTTGCCCTGGCAACCAAAAACACACGTCTTTTGTGACATTTCGCGACGCTCTCGCTCTAATCAGTGAATGTCTGTGCTCTCAGTGCTCTGCTATACTGGAGCGCGCGCTCTTCCGGCAGAAGTGCCCGTAGGACCCATATAAGGAAATTCCGCTCCATCTAACGTCACACAGAGCCATACTCGAAAAAAACTTTCCTAAACTTGTGACAAACCGGAAGAGGTTTTTTTGGAACAAAAATACTCCTTCAAACGTACAACTTAATTTTTGAAACTTTGTCCATGTTTAGCATGGGAATCCAACTCTTTAACAGTGTAAAAAACTCAGTATGCATGAAATAGCATTTCACCCCCCCTTTAAAGGAATGGCATCATTTTCAGACCTGCCATATTTTCATGTTAAACACAAAATAACATAGCTTCTGTTTTCCTTAGAGCTGATTTATTGTTTCAAATCTAATTTCATGGCATGAAATAATGGCAAGGAAACATATCTTTCGCAGGGTTTTCACCTTTGCATGCAGCATGCATTAGTGTGATCAAAATAGCAAATGATTCTTATGAACTGATTCTTTGTAGTGAATCAAAACTATATTTCAGAGCGCAGCCAGTGTAGTCTAATTCATGAACGTAAGACTATTATGAACAGGTTATATTAATAAATCATTAAACAAGAATCTGAGTCATTCAAAAAAACTAACTTTTGAAGAAAAGAAAGCATTACCGGTTTAAAAAATCCTTCAGGAGCTCATTGAATCTGTCAGCAGTTACTGAAAGTTATGTCTTTCAGTGTTGGAATAGTGTTATGTTATATGATGGATGAAATATATCCACTTTCCTTTAATCTAAAAGAGCAAGTTGGACTTTATGCATACATTTAAATAACTAATAGAATAAAAAATAAAAAGGAAGAAGTATTTTGCTCACCAAGGCTGCATTTATGTGATCACAAATACAGTAAAAATGCTAATTTTGTGAAATACTTGTTACAAATTAACAGTTTTCTATTCTAATATATTGCCAAATGCAATTTAATGCTGTGATAAAAGCTGAATTTAACCAGTGTCACATGATCCTTCAGAAATCATTTTAATATGCTGATTTGCTGCCCAAAAACATTTCTTATTATTATAATCACTGTTGAAAACAAAAACCCTACACTGCTTGAAGCAACATAAAAATGACAAAATTGTGAGGTTTAGATGATTAACTGTTCCTTTAACCAGAGCAGGAAGAGGAGAAACACTTTTACGCCTCAGTTCGCACACCAATGTCATTTGCAGCAAATATATGTGATTATGAGTTAAGCAAATGAGAGATTTCTTATTTATTTATAGGAATCCATCAGTATGTTGGATGAGTGTCTCTGCGGGAATCTTTGGCTCTTTTAAATGAGCCTGCAATGAAAGCATAGGTCAGTATTATGGTCATCACCACACACCATTTGCAAGCATCACCCAATTACATCGGCGGTCTTTCACATCAGCGTTTACAAGTGAAGGTGAACTCTCCTTCCCCTCTGATCGCTGCCTGTGAAAGTCAGGACGGCATCTCGCTGATTGAATAAAAGCAGCAGGGGCACTTTAATTACCCGGATTCAGAGAAGCTTCACAGAGACGGAGGGAGCTCTGCTCATACACCTCCAGCAGCAGTAATTACATGGGCTTTCTGAGGTGTTTGGTGTCTTTCAGCCTCTCTCAGGAAGCACTGAGACTGACAGAGTGAGGTGCCATACCAGTAATAAAGGCTCTGAGCTACCAGTCATTCGGATGTTAACTGACTAATAACACCATGTGATGTTAGACTTAGTATAGTGGTTTAGGGCTGGGTGATGCAAACAAGAAGTTATGGCATCATTTGTAATTGTATCTATTTTAAAATGTCAGAATGTCAGTTTTTTATTAAATCATTTTTGTTAATTTGTTAATGCCTACTGTTAAAAATATATCTTCTGCTCACTAAGGCTGCATTTATTTGATTAAAAATACAGCAAAAAAAAAAAACAGTAATATTTACACAATTTAAAATAAGTGTTTTCTATTTGAATAAATGGTAAACTGTAATTTATTCCTGTGATCAAAGCTGTATTTTCAGCATCATTACATTAGGATCAGTGTCACATGATCCTTCAGAAATCAGTCTAATATGCTGATTTGATGCTGAAAGAAATGTTTATTATCAATTTGAAAAGAGTTACTACATTGTGGAACATTTTATTATTATTATTATTATTATTGTTTATATATATATATATATATATATATATATATATATATATATATATATATATATATATATAATCCTGTCTTTTCATCTAGAAATCGACAGACACAAACCAAGAGTATTCATAATAAGTAAGCATCTAATATTTATTCAAATATTTCTCTAATATTTCAATATTTATTAAAACCTTTTGTTTAACCTTAAACCTTTTATTAAAACCTATTGTTTCTGCTTCAGAGTCTTAATCTAAACCTATCTGACTGTTCATTTACTATGCTATTTTATTTTTATTTCCTTAAAGGGGGGGTGAAATGCTCATTTTCACTCAATCTCCTGTTAATCTTGAGTACCTATAGAGTAGTACTGCATCCTTCATAACTCCAAAAAGTCTTTAGTTTTATTATATTCATAAGAGAAAAATAGTCTGTGCCGATTTTTTTCGGAAAAACAAGAGCGTCTGGAGGCGTGGCGTGTGGGCGGAGCTAAAGAATCACCAGCGCCAGTAGGCTTTTTTCATTGAGAGCTGGAAGCTGTGACATTACCTTGAGGACAAAACCATCCCAAACAAACCATGGCTAACAGTCAGATTCAGCCGTATATTTATGATCCAGAATCAGATCCAGAGGCTGAAATTTAACAAGAGCAGCATCAGCAACAATGTCTCTATGTGGTATGTGTTGAAACTGTATATATTTGCTTAGCGGTTTTGGAAAATGACTAAGTTCCACTTTGGCGTCTTTTTTTTTTTTTTTCTTTTTTTTTTTTTTAAGCTGTACATGTGGGAAGTGCAGTTTGATGACAACATCGCATGTTGTTTACTTGATGTGCTTACGCGCCGATAGCTAAGTTAACAACACAGAGAGATCTGAAGCAGTTTTACTCACCGCCTGTGGTTCCAACACACGATCGTGACCCTTTTTCGTTGGGACTGCATTATCCTTAAGAAATAAACGATGTGCAAATCCGTCGTCAAACTGGGCCTTGTGAACAAGCATCTTCGAAATGCAGGGAACAAACAAAAACACTTGCACAACTCCGTTGATGCTCTGTAAAAATAAACTCCATCCACTGGTCCCTTAATGCTGTTTTTTTGGTAATCTGTGCAGGGTTGTCTTGCCCTGGCAACCAAAAACAAACTCCTTTTGTGACATTTCGCAACGCTCTCGCTCTGATCAGTGAAGTCTGTTGTGCTCTCAGTGCTCTGCTATACGGGAGCGTGCGCTCTTCCGGCAGACGTGCCCTAGGACACATATAAGGAAATTCCGCTCCATCTAACGTCACACAGAGCCATACTCGAAAAAAACTTTCTGAAACTTGTGACAAACCGGAAGGAGTATTTTTGGAACAGAAAAACTTCTTCAAACGTACAACTTAATTTTTGAAACTTTGTCCATGTTTAGCATGGGAATCCAACTCTTTAACAGTGTAAAAAACTCAGTATGAATGAAATAGCATTTCACCCCCCCCCCCCCCCCCCCTTTAATACTATTATTTTCATTGTACAAAGCAATTTTAGTTGGACTACTGGGCAAACATTTTGCAATTGTTTATCAGTTTTTCTCACTGATGTATTATTGTGCTTCATATTTCACCTCTAAATATGACTTAAATGCAAAAAGACAGTGTCTTGCGATTAGTCATGGACCTTAGCTGGTCTCTTCTTCTCCGTAGAGATGGTCTTGACCAGAATAGTCTAGAGCTGGAGCAGGTTTTCGAGCCCTGATCGAGGTGTATAGGCTCTCCTCTGACACCAGAGCATGTGATCATAACCTACATTATTGTTGAGGCTTTCTGACTCATTTTCTCATTTTCTAGGCAGCTGGAGATTGAGCTCCTCAGAAATCACTCTCTTAACCCGTGAAGAGTGCAGACGAGATGAGATGAGATGCATTACATCATAAAGACTTCTGCTACAAATGGATGAAATTTAGCAGCCATCATATATATACATGTAAGTGAAATGAAGTAGAGATGCTTTGGCAGACTTCAGTGATATCTCCAGCTCTGAGTCACAGTCACAGTCGGTTCAGTCGACTGCAGCAGGAGCTGATCAATTGCAAAGCTAAGTTCTGTCTCGTTGAGCAGTAAACTCTCAAACTTCTTCCGAATGTAATTCCCCATGCGGGTTTCAGTGATAGTCAACTGTGATCTGATTTTCCCTGTCATCTGCCCTCAGAGCATCAGCCACAGTACGGGACGGTTCCCGCCAGGGGGTCTTTTTTCTGTGATGCAGATAGAAAGCATTAAATCAGATATGACACAGAATATGCCACTTACTTTCTTCAAAAAAGGATTTGCAAAAAAAATAAAAAAATAAAAATGCTTACCTCTCTTTGTAGTCATAATTACTTATTTATGAAACCACAATAAATAAATAATATATACAGCATTTATTTTATTATTATTGTATTATGAAATAGATATGATTACATAAATGGGTTGCATTTCTTGTTGATGTCTACTGATTTAAAACAACTGATATATATTGATATATATATACATTTATATAATTGTAATTTGTTAAAATCATTTTTAAATTGTAAAATTAGTGCGATTAGTGAACTTGCGAGTAATCACATCGAAAACAAGTTTTTGTTTACATAGTATATGTGTGTGTATTGTGTATATTATATATATATATATATATATATATATATATATATATATATATATATATATAAGAATGTAAATATTTAAGAATAAATTTACTTTTATATATTAAATATATTTATGTATAATATAAATGAGGCTAATATAAATATATACATGTCAATACTTGTAAATATTTTCAAAATATACTGTATGTGTGTGTATTTATATATACGTAATAAATATACAGTACACATATATATATATATATCAATCGTGATTTATGGCTTGACAGCACTAATTAAATTATTAAATATTTAATATAATTATTTATAATAACCCTAATAATGTTATTAATTTCTTAATATGTGTGTGTGTGTGATACATATGTCATCATATTTCTATTTGCATTATTATTATTATTTAAAATAATATTTCTTACAATGTATTATTATAATTTATATGTAAAAAAAATTAAATATTGAATACCTAATACAATTATTTACAATAACCCTAAAAAATGTAATATCAATTTGTTAATATGTGCATGTGTGTCTGTTTGTCATCATCTTGTTGTTATTATTATGATTACTATTATTATTATCATTGACTAATATAAAATAATTCATATTTCTTACAATACAGTAACTTATAATTGACTTTTAATATTTAATTATAAAACACTAAATAAATCAAATAGTGACTTACGTAAGAAAATGGAGAAATAATATAAGGAGTACCATGTATGTAACAGATATTTAAACATTTAATGTATGTGTCTGGCAAACAAAGCTTACTACTTTTTAAAGAGTACACAAATGTACACATACAGCAAAAACTAAAGAGCAAGAATCTGAGGATGTTGTAGTCTGTGTGGTGTCTGTTTATGCCATTTGTTTGCTGTTACTGTCATTGGCTTCAGTGTGTTGTTCTTCGTCATCACTGTCTCCGCTAGGCCTAGCGTAGCATCCCTCCTCACAGCACTGGCACTGGAAAACCAGAAACATCCTAGTTCATGAACACAGTGTAGGATGTAAACATTACAGCTAATATCATCTCACTGACTGCTCTCAACATTACGCATGAATACAAACAAGTGATGATAGCAAAAAAGTGAATGGAGTATATAGCAAAAACTATAAATAGTAGCCGAAGCAAATCTTTTTTGATATTGAATTATTTGTGAATTAATTAATTTATTTTACATGTAGAGTCGGATTTAAGCGCCTTTATTTTTCCTTTCTCAATGTTTTTCTGCATTGCCTTTCCTTTTTTATGGTTCATTATCTAGCTTTTACTGAAAATTAGCTCTTGTTGCAATCTCTCTGATAACGTGCTTGATTTTGACTGAACGGTTCGGTCGACCGTTGCCAACTGGGCATTTAAATGCTTAACATTTATTTATTATTAACATTATTATTATAACCTTAGAAAAATCATGCAAGCAATAAAAATCTGTCCTGTGTGCTGTTGGCCCGTAAAAACAATGTTATTTTCATATATTTAGAAAAACTCTGACTGGCCCACATTAAACAAAATGATCCAGCCCCTCTGACATTTGCCAGAATTGCCAGATGGCCAATCCACCCCGAGTCTCTCTCAATGCAAATTATGAATATGACCCTTTAAATAGAGTACATTTTATGATTGTAATCATTAATACATGCATGTCTGTATGCTTCGAGCAGACAGTCAAGTGAAAAATGGCAGTATCTGAATATTTCAGATATTTCTGCTTCGGGGGGTCACCGGCACACAATGAGTGTGTCTGATTCTCTGAGCGTCTCATCTTCTTCATCCCCGAACACTCGTTTACACGGTCAATATTCAGCAGGTGGCCAATATTAGCATTGCACTTGTTGCTAAGTAACAGGCAGGAAGGATTTCCTGTTTGCTACAGCTGCTCTCTCAAATAAAACACCATCAATACGTCACAAGAGCAAGTCTGTTTGTGTTCAAATTAGTGCTTTCAAACGATTAATCGCGATTAATCGCATCGAAAATAAAATTTCACATATTGTATGTGTGTACTGTGTATATGTATTATATGAATATAAATATACACGCATATACATTACAAATATTTTCAAAATATATACTGTAAGTTTTTGTATTTTTATATATATATATACATACATAATAAAAACACACACACACACACACACAATGTAAACTATAACTTTTATTTTGGATGCGATTAATCACGATTAGCTCAAACACACTGAGGCTAAAATATATAATCAGGTATAGTATGTCAATTAATAATTTCATAATTGTAAGTAACACATTAAATTTATTTACTAGTGACTTGAAAGGTCAGAGACCACATTGAAAATCCACAATGCATTAAATGTAAGTGTAAACTTATGCAATTGATTTCCCACAGTTGTTTAAGCAGATTGTACCATGAATTTCTTGAGAATCTATGATCCTGATGTTGCTACAACTCACAAAAATGCAGAATCATGTTATAACAAATTGATGAATTTCCAATGCTACTCTCTGATTTGTGGACCATCAGCCACTTTACATTTTTACTGCACATACTCCTGTTATAATTGATGTATTTTCTCTATAAGGAAGCACACTGTATAATGGAGACAGACTTTGATAAATTAGAGCTCTGCAAGGCACTAATGTCTATTTAAGAGTGGAAATGTTGTTTATTGGTTTTTCAGGGGGGGAAAAGTATTACATTTCTACGTGTGACATGCTGCTGATTAGTTGCAAAGTCTAGAGATGAGCATCATGGAGTCTGACATGAAAAACTGTTGATGCTGCAGTGTTTGCTTGTGGTTTTACTCCAGATCTCACTGGGATCATAACATATAAAGTGACCAGAAACACTCGTAAAGGACAGAAACAATCCAGAATTACTGTAACATCCCACTGAGATTTGTCAATTGTGTGCACTGAGTTTTATCAGGGGGTCTGGACAGTTAACAAGCAATTAAGGTAAACATATAATTTTACACCTATTTGCAATCAAAAGCTGTGCAATTACAAGATAGTAAAACCCCTTCAACCTGAAAATCCCCAAACTGGATTTTAAAGCGCAGATGTGCCTCGTGCGGCAGCGGGAACACCTGATTAAAGACAGTTCAGAAAGATTCCCTCGTCTCCGCCATAGTAATTTCCTCACAATTAACATTTTAGCAAGGTCAGTGCCTCTGTGCGCCTCTTGATTTAACAGCACTTGTGTTTTCAAAGTCTGTTAAAAGGGAGGTGAAACACTTCCCATCTCTTTTGTTGTTGAAGTCAAAGGTTTTTTTGTCCCATAAAACTACTGTATTTTGATAGAAACTCATCAAAGTTAGATGATGCAAACTATCATGCCTTTATCCTCAAAACCAATGTAATACCATGTAGTTCTGTAAAACTTTAATGCTGTCCTGGGTGGGGCTGGGTTCACAATATCGATTAATATACAGTTAATGTTTAACAAAACATCACTAAACATTATTTGTAGCGCACTGGTGCTTTGTTACTTTTGATATGAATCAAAGTGTCAGCTTTCCAATTCTGTCAATTGTATCATGAAAGTTAAACAATCCCATAAAAATATTCATTTTCAAATATAATATATTTTTTTAAATATACAAAAAATGCTAAAATAAGTTTTTTAAATATTTATGTAAATGTATTTTCTTATTGAGTCCCAGACTAGTTCCCTCAATTTATAAATTGATTTTCTATGTTGTTCCCTCATTTTATAAATTGTGCACACAATTTACTATTTCGTTCCCTCGATTTTCTAAAATGTGCACGTTTACTATTTCGTTCCCTCGATTTATAAATCGTGCGGGGCTCCGTATTGTCTACCAATGTATTTTTGGCTTTTTTTGTATTTTTATCAATTATATTAAAAAAAATATATATTAAATATATTATTTTACTTTATTTGACCCTTTACCTCTAGAAATCTCTATTCTAATTTTATTTTATCTATTTGTTTTCTTTTTGGTTAAATAAAAAACACTAGACGCTCTAAAACTTGCACTCTCTATTCATTTTTGTTCTCTATATAATCTCTCTATAGAATATTCTCTATTGCATGTCTATACTGTTTTTTTTGCTTAAATATTATTTTAAATTTTGACATATTTATTCAAACATGCATTAAATAAGACATTGCTAACAGTTTAAGAAAAAATATTTAATAGTATGTGCTGACTGCCTCTATAGTTTACAGCTTTAGCTGAGTGATTGCTTTCCTAAGGAAAAATTGACAAAAACTCTACCTGATACAGTGTATATATCCAAAATCAATATTAAATTGAATCAAGAGCTTGTGAATCGGTATTGAAATGATTTCTGAAATCTATCAATATCTAGTGTTGGATCACTTCTTGGTGTTGGTCTAAAAACTTGTAGAGATCTGACATAGATGACTCAATTCCACCATGTTCTGCAAGCTTTTCTGGCTTATCCGTCTAATGTGTCCCTTCGGACTGGACCGGTCTTCATTAGTGGGTGTTTTCATCTGTGCTAACAAGCTCATCCGTTTCGTTTCCAAGTCTGAATAGATGCAGTCCAGAAGCACACACCGGCCCAGAGGTCTTGGCAAAGGGCTTTTTTACTTATAGCCAACATTTTAATGAGATGACCACTAAATATTCCCTCCATACGGGCCTGTTTTGTTTCTTAAAACTTGTTTTGGAGCTTCAGATGTCACACTTTAGTCTACCTAGTCCATCTAATTCTATGCAAATTGACGCGTGCATAATATTATTGATGATCCCAATGATGTAACTGGCAAGTTTTCCTCATTAAGCCCGAGTTCCCGTTTAAATTAACGCTCTTGAGCTAATCATCAAACAGGTGCTGAGTGGAGGCAGGATGCAAATAGTGTCACCTTAACTAAAACAACGACAAAATTACCCTGATGATGAATAGTCCTCACTTTGAAAAGCATATGGGTTTCTCGTAGCATCCAGTGTTTTCCTCTTAATGACATTACACATTAATCAAATTGATCTGTTTCGAGGTTTGTGGCGTCTCATTGTCATAAACTAATTACAGAGCACGCTCGTCTGCTATGCTAATGGCTCGATGTATTCCAGTCACACTAAATAAACAGCATGGCATAATTGCAGCGCTGAGGATTGGCAGACATGATTAATATTATTCAGAGCTCTGGATTCTTATGCTAATGGGGGATCACGTATAGTCTCGCAGGTGCGAAGGTACTGATGGAGTGGCTTAAAGAACAGAATGTCTGTTTTGATTTTGTTAAATGTCTTAAAGAGCTCTTGAAAGCATTTAATATGTTCAAACAAGAAGTAAAAGGATCTTCCCCCATTTAAATATTGTGATTGGCTGTTTGTTTATGTAAGTCAGAGGCAGGAGGTTTGGGGGAGGGGCATTCTCATTCTAGAAAGGATTTGATTGGATGAAAATTTGCCCTTGAGTGCAGAATTATATTAATATTTAAAAGAAAGGGACCACATTTTGTAAGTGGAAGTCTGCTAAAAGATGAGTTTGCTTGCACGGTAGTGACCTCAAACCAACAGACGTGGACTAAAAGCCGCAAACCACCCATTATTGCTTTTCCGGTTACATGAACTCGAGAAAACTGAATTTTGTCATATGCTTGTGAAAAGCAAAAATGAATTATGGTCTTGTAAGGCCGTGGGGCAAAAACCAGCATGGTGCCATTTTTCTAAATATGAAATATCTATATTGCTCACACGTCATAACGCATACTGCTTGTACTAAACAATCATTTATTGTGCTCATTTTTTGTATATTGTATTAATACATGTGTGGCCCGGTGTGAGTGTTAGTGACTACACCGGACACAGGAATTAATTTTTTTTTAAGGGGATCGTTTATTCCAGACTGCACTTAACAGTGCAGCGTTAATTATGCAAATCTTAAGGATGTTACACAGTAAGGCTTGTTACAGTGGTTGAAATCAATAAAGATGTTATTTTTTCTTTACATCAAACTCTCTTGTCTCTTTGTTCTCAGTCACCACATTAACAGGTCAATTACATGAATATAACCAACATAGACAACGATAGTGGACTCTTATACTGAAAAACAAATACACAGAGTGTTACAAGATTTGTCAGCATGCATAGAAGATCAAATAAGGCTGCTTATGTAACATAACATGCATAAAAATGAAATTAGAAGCCACATTTCCCAGTAACATTAATACATTACACTGGCTAATATTCACTCAATCTCAAATCACAGTAAATTAACACTTGTACACTTTAAACGTCAAATAATTCAAACTTACTGTTCATCATCATAGCATCACCATAGCATTGTACACGCTTTCACAGCCAATGATGAACTCAATTTCCCCTCTGTGGACAGTAATAGACACAATACAACACTGGTTCTTAACATTTGGAAAACACGACACCAGAACAACTGTAACAATCTACTGGTTACAAAAAAAACACACATGCATGAGTATTAAACAATTTTTAGAATGGATTAATTAATAACACTCACTCTGTTGCTTCACACTCAGCCTGAGGAAACAGAAGGCCTACAGAGCTCTCTTCTCCCCTCTATAATCGACCAAGGATGACCACTAATCACTTAATGTTCAAATCACATCATGCACAACAAAATTATTTCAATAATAAACTGGCATTGATGATAGCTCAACACTTACGCTTCGAGATCTATTGTCGATCTGATTTCGTCACATGGGTACGTGTCTCGACAGAAATCACGGTCACTCAGCACAATACACAGCCATCCGCATGAACAAAATATTAAAGAAGGCTTTCCAGTCACTATATGTGCATCTCTCTCATTATATTGATAATAACACAGAGTTTTATGGCTTCGACGCTCCACCGCATGAGCACCATTCAAAACACGTTATGAAAACGCGCTGTTTACAGGCGAATCTCGCGACACTTCCAGAACGTCACACATTCACATTTCTTAAAGGGCTAGTGTATTGGATGGAACATGCTACAGTGTGATACATGCTGAGTCCCTTAACATCAAGCTTTTACTAATCAGTCCAGTGATAACTTTTGTAACTTTTGACCTGGTTACACTCTCCCCTGCTGATAGTCGACGTCCCCGGTGACTACCAACCCTAATCATCTTGTCCCCCTTGAAGCTTCCCTGTGGTATAGAGGACCATGCCAGCTAGCACCTGGGAGAGCACATCAGGACTAAAAGACACTGCATTACATGTAGACTTGGGTAATCGGTTTGGGTTACTATGCACTCCTGCAGTTGTTCTAGGTGTTTTACGCACAGCAGGATAAGGCACTTCTGGCTTAACACACTCTTCTCTTTTCTTTCTAGGGGTAGGCACCGGTCTCATCACTGGATTCTCAGCAGGTAAGTGGACACTTTCGGTTTCTGGCTCCCGAAATACTGGCGTCACTTCCAGGTTATCATCATGTGTCTCATGACTCGCTGGTCCTGACCAGTCACCGCTCATACCAGATTCCTCTTCCTGATCATTGAGATAGTCTCCGAGCTGAGGAACGGGCTGTTTTGCAGACTCCGAAGTTGAGACTAACGTCAGTTTCTCCCCAGGACACAGAACTTCCTCCACCAGAACGCACTCTGTCTCCAATGAGGGGATTTCTGACTCTGCAGGTGAGGTAGGTACCTCCAGCACAGGGGACTTCCGACGCCTTGGAATGGGCACTGGGACTGGACTATTGCAGGGCCTGAGGTTGGATCTGTGCACTCTTTTTACCATATCCCCTTCGACAGACTCCACAGTGTATGTGGTCCCCTGAACCTCTACCACTCTGTAAACGGTGGAAGACCATGCATCCTGAATTTTGTTTCTTCCTGGTGGTCGGTGTCGCAGGTACACATGTTGTCCAATCTCTACCGTGGGGCAATATACTTTCTCCTCATGCTGAATTGCTCTTTCCACAGCCTTCCTTTCTGCATATTCCTTTGCTCGAACATGGGCATCTCGGAGACGTTCCTGGTGTACTTTTAACCAATCAAGTTTGTCATCCGTTATAGGCTCTTGGCCCAACAGAGCATCAACTGGCAGATGCGGCTGAACCCCAAATAACAGATAGTACGGTGAGTACCCTGTGGATGAGTGTGGCGTCACATTATATGCATAGACCAGCTCTGATAAATGTTCTGGCCACTTGCGCTTCTTTTCGGGTGGGAGAGACTTCAGAAGGTCATGAAGGGTTCTATTGAACCTCTCACATTGAGGATTGCCCTGGGGGTGATGTGGTGTCGTCCGAGTTTTCTTAACTCCGTACAACTTGCAGAGTTCCGCAATCACAGCGCTTTCAAAATTTCTGCCCTGATCAGAATGCAGACGCTGCGGCACTCCATATTTCAGGAACCATTCTCTGAGGAGCATTTTGGCAGTGGTCTCAGCCTTTTGGTCCCGTGTGGGAAATGCTTGACTGAACTTTGTGAACACATCAGTCACCACTAGAACATTTTCTCGCCCATCCGTGGCTGGTTCCAGGATTGTAAAGTCGACTGCTACAACCTCCAGTGGCCGGGAAGCCAAGAATGAAGCCCAAGGCGCCTTGATCTTGGGTTGCGGCATCTTTGCTAACACGCAGCGCTGACATCGCTTCACCCACCTTTCCACCTCCTCATACATTCCTCCCCAGAAACATCTCTGTCTCACCAGGGCTAATGTCCTCTCTATACCCTGATGGCCCATCTGATCGTGAACGTTCTTCAGGACTTGTTCTATCAGACAGGTGGGTAACAACATCTGGTGACATTCTCCAGTGTGGACGTCATCGATAACACGGTATAAGAGACCATCCTTCTCTCTGATCTTTGGCCATTGTTTCAGCAAAGAACGCACAGACCTGGACAAACCTAACTTCTCTTGCTTGGTAGGTTTCCTTTGACGGCTCCAGAACTTCTTGAACACACTGAGAGTTGGATCAGACTCCTGAAACTGACGAAGTTCTGACTTTGAATATCCTGGCAAAGTGGGGGTATTCTCACACCCAACATCCTCTTCTCCTGCCAAAGATGCCTTTAACTGCCAGACTTTGCCACCCTCAACTCCTACTGCTACGAGGTCTGGTCCCAGAGCTGTTCCTGTCCTGAGGGAGTTACAGATTGCCACACAGCCATCATACTCTGCATCTTCACTTTCAAAGTCTGGTTCATCGGATCCTGGTATCCTGGAAAGGGCGTCAGCAGCAGTGTTGCATCGTCCAGGGCGGTACTTGACATCGAAATCAAACACAGCGAGTTGAGCAGCCCAGCGTTGTTCAATGGCTCCCAACTTGGCAGTCCTGAGGTGGCAGAGGGGGTTGTTGTCCGTTATGATGGTGAATTTGGACCCCAGCAGATAACTTCGGAACTTTTCAGTGACCGACCACTTAAGAGCTAACAGTTCCAGCTTCATGCTGCTGTAGTTTTTATCATTTCTCTCAGCCCCTCTCAACCTCCTACTGGCATAAGCGATGACTGTCTTCTTACCCTTTTGATGCTGGTACAAGACTGCTCCTAACCCAAGGTTGCTCGCATCAGTCTCAATCACAAAGGGAAGAGTGAAATCAGCATACCCCAGCGTTGGTGCACTGGTAAGCTTGTCTTTGAGACGTTCGAATGCCGTCTGACACTGAGAAGTCCAGGAACTCTTATACAGTTGAGCTGCCTTGACGTGACTTGTCTCCCTAAGGCATGCATTCACTACATCATGCAACGGCCCGGCTATCTGGGAGAAACTTTCGATGAATCTCCTGTAATAGCTACAAAACCCCAAGAACGATCTGAGTTCCTTGAGAGTGCCGGGGACTGGCCACTCCCGAACTGCACTTATCTTATCAGGGTCTGTACTCACGCCTTGGGATGAAACTTGATGGCCCAGGAATCTCACTTCCGGCTGCAGGAAATGACACTTCTCTATTTTAATCTTCAGCCCAGTTTCCTTCAACCTTCTAAACACAGTTTCAAGTCGCACAAGATGTTCGTGAAAGGTGGACGAGTACACCAACAAGTCATCCAAGTAGATAAGCACAATTTGGAACACAAAGTCACTCATTACGGCCTGCATGAGCCGCTGGAACGTGGCGGGCGCATTGCATAGCCCGAAAGGCATCCGATGGTATTCATAGAGGCCAAACGGCGTGGTGAAGGCTGTCTTATGTCTGTCCTTTTCATGGACTGCAACTTGATGGTAACCGCTAACAAGGTCTATTGTCGAGAAAACTTGTGCTCCGCCCAGTGCATCCAAGCTCTCATCGATGCGCGGCAATGGAAAAGCATCACGGTTGGTTTTGGAGTTTAGTTTCCTATAATCCACGCACAGCCTGAGACTTCCATCAGCCTTGCGCACCAGAACAATGGGTGAAGCATAGGAACTCGAGCTTTCCTGGATGACACCCTTCCGGAGTAAACCTGAGATATGCTCTTTGACCTCTTCAAACTGGGTCGGTGGTATCCTGCGATATGGCTGAGCTACAGGAGTATCATCTGTCAAGTGGATTTCATGCTTCACTCGGTCTGTATATCCCAGGTCCTCATCATGGACAGCAAACACATCTGCATACTTCAAAATTAATGCACCGAGCATTGCTTGCTCTTCTGGATTACCTCCCATATGCAGTCTACTTAACAGGTTACTCAGGTCAGCATCAGACTCTGCTTTATCTTTCTGATCAATTCCCACTTCTCTATGTTCGGCAGAGATGCGCTGGAATCTCGCCTCACAGGCGTCACTCTCAATACACTGACAGAGGGTAAGTATCCCAAGCCGAACTTTAGGGGGCAGCCAAACATCTTCTTGGGAGAAGTTGACCACTTGAACTGGAAACACTCGACTTCTGGATGACACTAAGGTGGGCATAGGGATCAAGCCACCTGGTAATGGGGTGGTTCCTGGTTCCAGCAACAGCCAAGCATTGGTGTCAGTGGCTTTCTTGTTTACTCTGGCATAAACTGTGGCTACAGAGGATGCTGGTACATGGACTTTGCCCTTACCACCAACTCTGGCTGTTGACATAGTTTTTCCTAGTTCAACTTCCTGTACGCGAGTGAAGGCTTCCCTCCACACGGACTCCAGCTTTCCTCCTAAAGTGGTGTCAAACTCAGTCAGTGCTAACTCTCTGCATCTCTGGGTGATATTCATGCCAATGATACCAGGGGGAGTTAAATCTGGCTCTGAAGAATCCCCATCACGGACTATCAGAAACCCACACTCAGGTATAGTAAGCCCCATCACTTGGATGTCCAATTCAACATACCCCAGGTACGGCAGGGGTAGCTTGTTCGCTGCAGTTATTCTTAGCCACTTAGAGGTGCAGTGAAGGTCCTTGTCTTCTCCGTGGAGGTTTTCTCTGAAGAAGCTTTCTGTTAGGGTACTCACATTACTTCCCGTGTCCAGAAGACATCTAACTGAAACACCATCAATGTGAATATCAACTTCAGGGCACTTGCCAACTGCACGCTCTAAGAACCGTTCTTTTGTTAACTTGCTACATCTCGAGCCTTCTGGTTTTCCCCGCATTGCTCGGCTCACAGCAACGGAGGGACCCCGTTTCCCTGTAACGCAGAACTTGCGGTGGCAGTGGACTGGTCTTTGGAACTACGTGGTACAGGACACTGCCTAGCTACATGTCCCACCCCTTCACATCTTAAACAGATGGGTTGGCCGTCATCTGTATACTTGGGCTTGAACTTTGGCTTTCCACTCTGGCTACCACTGGGACCACCCTTTTGTACAGCAAGTTCACGAACTGCATTAGTGAGTTCTCCAATAGCTTTACCCTGCTGCGTGATAACTTTTACTACCTCTTGCAAAGCTGAAGCCATGTCACTTTGTGCAGCACTGGCGGGATTTAAATGTTCTGACATCTCCCCAGAACATGTACTCACGATATTTCGACTCCTGGCCACATTAGCACCACGGGGTCTGTCCTCCACAACCCACATCATGGCCTCTTCACGGACATCAAACAGGGTGGACTGAGGCTTTTCTCTGACCAGCTTGCGCAGCTCTCTACGCAGAGTTGCATCTCTTATGCCTTCGATGAACTGATCTCTTAAAGCCAGCTGGGAATCAGACACAGCGTAATGGGACTGTTGGAGAGCAGAATTAAGAAGCTGAGAGAGAGCATGAGAAAAGTCACGGAAGTCTTCTCCCTCTAGCTGTCTGCGTGCATAAAAAGCATGTAACAACTGTGGTGTAGTACGTTTCTCTCTAAATGCCCCCCGCAAATATGAAAACAGATCACTGGGTTGCTTGGTCTCCCCACCCATACACAGCTTAACTTCATCTAAGGCTGAACCTCTTAAATGTGAAAGTATGAAATCAACTTGGTCATCAACGTTCAAACCCCTTACCCGAATTACACGTTCAACCTCATCAATGAACTCATCTACAGACTGACCATCTTTAACATGATCACCACTGAATGGCATAAGTTGACGTTCCCTTGGAATGTAAACATAAGATCTAGTGGCAACATTACTCATATTAGCAAGGGTTGACATGACTTGGTCGTGTCTTCGACCTAGCTCCAAAATTTGTGACTGCAATTCTGCCACTGGATTACCTAGATCATCATGACCCACAGCCTCAGCATTGTCCATATCACGGCTGGCTCCAGCCTGAGCCGCTGGCACATCATCGTCCTGGTCCATGCTCTTACAATGTCTCTACCTCGAATGGCACACAGTCACAAAACACAGTCACAGCGGATTAACCTGAAGGGGCTATTTTCTGCGGTCGCCTTTGTCAACGATCTCAGCGTCGAAGTGAACACCCTCCTGCGTTCCTGAAAGCTGGTCCCGTGCTTCACCGCAGGCTCTCCAGGCACGTCCCACTTCACGTCGTCAACCTCCTTGGCACCGCTAACTCGACCCCTCTTCACCACTATCGTTGTCTATGTGTCTCCTTATCCACCTGACTGTCACCCCAAAATTAGCAATGGAACCCCACTCCTGGTACCAAAATTCTCTGTGGCCCGGTGTGAGTGTTAGTGACTACACCGGACACAGGAATTAATTTTTTTTTAAGGGGATCGTTTATTCCAGACTGCACTTAACAGTGCAGCGTTAATTATGCAAATCTTAAGGGTGTTACACAGTAAGGCTTGTTACAGTGGTTGAAATCAATAAAGATGTTATTTTTTCTTTACATCAAACTCTCTTGTCTCTTTGTTCTCAGTCACCACATTAACAGGTCAATTACATGAATATAACCAACATAGACAACGATAGTGGACTCTTATACTGAAAAACAAATACACAGAGTGTTACAAGATTTGTCAGCATGCATAGAAGATCAAATAAGGCTGCTTATGTAACATAACATGCATAAAAATGAAATTAGAAGCCACATTTCCCAGTAACATTAATACATTACACTGGCTAATATTCACTCAATCTCAAATCACAGTAAATTAACACTTGTACACTTTAAACGTCAAATAATTCAAACTTACTGTTCATCATCATAGCATCACCATAGCATTGTACACGCTTTCACAGCCAATGATGAACTCAATTTCCCCTCTGTGGACAGTAATAGACACAATACAACACTGGTTCTTAACATTTGGAAAACACGACACCAGAACAACTGTAACAATCTACTGGTTACAAAAAAAAACACACATGCATGAGTATTAAACAATTTTTAGAATGGATTAATTAATAACACTCACTCTGTTGCTTCA
The DNA here is from genome assembly GCF_003368295.1 of Carassius auratus. Lineage (NCBI taxonomy): Eukaryota > Metazoa > Chordata > Actinopteri > Cypriniformes > Cyprinidae > Carassius > Carassius auratus. The sequence goes on from NW_020528515.1 coordinate 169,565, forward strand.
CACTCAGCCTGAGGAAACAGAAGGCCTACAGAGCTCTCTTCTCCCCTCTATAATCGACCAAGGATGACCACTAATCACTTAATGTTCAAATCACATCATGCACAACAAAATTATTTCAATAATAAACTGGCATTGATGATAGCTCAACACTTACGCTTCGAGATCTATTGTCGATCTGATTTCGTCACATGGGTACGTGTCTCGACAGAAATCACGGTCACTCAGCACAATACACAGCCATCCGCATGAACAAAATATTAAAGAAGGCTTTCCAGTCACTATATGTGCATCTCTCTCATTATATTGATAATAACACGGAGTTTTATGGCTTCGACGCTCCACCGCATGAGCACCATTCAAAACACGTTATGAAAACGCGCTGTTTACAGGCGAATCTCGCGACACTTCCAGAACGTCACACATTCACATTTCTTAAAGGGCTAGTGTATTGGATGGAACATGCTACAGTGTGATACATGCTGAGTCCCTTAACATCAAGCTTTTACTAATCAGTCCAGTGATAACTTTTGTAACTTTTGACCTGGTTACACATGTGTACATTTATATATACATTTCTGAAATCCTTTTAAAATCCTCACATAGTCTTTTAATGCCACTCAACTCATCGCAAAGTGGCATCTGTGCAATCTCATAATGACAACACCATTCTTTTATTATTATTTTTTTCTTTTTTTTTGGTCTTTGATGTGTTTGACTGGGATCATCTGATGAAAGTGTGTGTAAAGCAGCATAAATGGATGTGCTGTTTCACACTGAAGGATGGAGTCAATTATTGTGAGTGATTTTTATTCATTATTTTGTAAACAGCTGATAAGAATAGGAACTTTTAATGGTGGTTTTCATAGATGTTTGTAAAGATTAGCAGAAGGATGGTGGCTGATATCACCCGATGGAGATCAGGTGTGAATTACTAGCAGGGATGATATTCAACACTTCTCTCGTGGCTCTTTGATGTTAAAACATCCACCTTGCAACCTGCCGAGAAAGTTTACAGATGTCGTCACTGTTGACGTCTAATCTCCGAGCTCATACATTTAGCCTACACGCTTCTCACACGCTGTGACTTTCAGATCACACATCTCTACTTCTGTTCCCAGCATGCCAACTGCTGCTCAAATTAGAAATATAACTGGTAGGATCATGAAGTCTTGAGGGATTGAATAGGCACTGCAACTCTCTGTGCTTGCGTGTAGAAGTATTTGTGAAAACGTACTTGAGAATCTCAAGTAATATATGAACTTCTTTCCAGTTTGGTCAAGATGACTAGATGATGCACAATGCAAAAAACTATTAAGTGCAACTTTTACAACAACAAAACGCTAATTCACCTTGAATATGATGATGCACGGTAATTGGATTATCAAACTAATTAATACATTTATGCAACCAGCATAAAATGTTTTAGAATCATTGTGAAATTAGCTGCCAGTAAGGGTGTATAATGTTAATCGTCTGTAATTTTTTATTCATTCTGTGCTTTTATTTTGAAGTTTGTTTTTAATGCTTTTATTTTGTCTTTGTTCACAGATCCTTCTCTTTCAAATCCAGCTAAGTCTTGTTTGGGTAATTAGTCTAATTATACTTATACACAATTTAATGTGTGATGTTCTTAAAACCTGTCAATGACTATATGACAACTATATGATAATAATTAAAAGGCAAGTTATAAAATTGCATATGGTGCACCTAAAAAATAATTGTTTTTAATTAGTTTATTAAAATAATCTCATCTTTTGCCAACCACCAATTATTTCTGTCTCAAAAGTTCTAAGAATCTTCAGCGGGATCGTTAAAACAAATAAACAAACCAAAAAAATCGTTATATTCTGTATGATTCCCATTTGTATGTAGCATGTTTATGTCTGATGCTGCGGTCAATAACCTGAGCTGCGTTGAAAGTCTTAATGGTGTGTTTGACAGGAATACCAAGCGTTGATGTTCCTGGTCAGTTCTTTTGATACATTTTTTATTATTGTGTTTTGGCTTCGTTTTTGACCTTGAATCACTGCGGAACACTTTTGTATTTGTTAGAACACATCCAACTCTTTTAGATTATGAACTCGGCCTGGTTTGTACTTTTTGAAACTTGTTTTCGCGGCTTTAATAAACTTCATAAGGAACCTAATCCCACAGGCATTCACCGAGCGGTGAGATGCTGTTCTACAGGAAGACGGCGGAGGCAGGAAGGGAAGGAGTGAAAGAGAAATCCCTCTTCAAGAATAGCTCCAGAGCTGAGCAGCTTTTCCTGCTAAAGGAAACCTGGAACGGGAGGGTGAAAGCCTCGCTAAAGCATTTGCTGAGAGAAATTCAACCATAATGGGGAAAAACGAACACTTCTCACAGCCATTCCATGACACGCTCAGCCCGACTTCCTGTTTGCTCCTCGCTCTTCAAATTTGAAGAGTTTTCTCCTCCTTTTGGCACTGTTTTTGTTATTCTTTCTCAAAATAGAGGATCTTTATCTCCATGTGCTTTCTCTCCCTTTCCCTCCACTTCCTTTTCCTATACTTGTCCTTTATCAAGCATGCATTGTTCGTCTGGACTCTTGTCTCTGTCTTCTTTCACCATGTAAGGTCTGAGATCATGTGAAGGAAGCTGACCCCGTCATTGCACGTTTGTTGGATGAGGCACGACTGCATGATTATGGATGCAATGAGTGGGCATATTAGACATTTTTAAAGTAATCTTATGTACCATAATAGTAGTGCCATATATTGGTCATCTAAATTTATTTCTATGTTTCTAATACATTATGACCAAAATGCCATTGAAGCAGCAACATGCATTGTGTCCACATACTATTTGGTCCTATCACGTGAGCTTGAGGCTACAGGAAATGGGGATCTGTTTCCTAGAAGATACTGGGTTACAGTCATTTTTGGTAATTCAGCATGTGTTGAGTCATGTAGATTACTGGACGAGTCTTAGGCTTGCTTGGGTTGACTGATTGGTTGAAAGAGAGCCTTGCAGGTCCTTTTCCACATTGTACCTTTGGGCTCGAGTCATGGTTCGTTTGGTTTGTCGATTACTTATTTCAGCTGTTGAGTAACTGCATTATTGTACAAAATGTGATGAGAGCATTCAGTGATGCAAAATGTATGTCATCAATACCAATTTGCTTTGGCGATTTTTGACAGTTTGTTTTCATTCACGTTGTGAATTGTAGCCGAAACCTAAGAGTCTAGTTTGCTGGTGCTCACCTGAATGTTGAAACCTGTGACACTAACCCAACGAACTGAACTGACATCAAAGGGATGCTTTATCAAAAAGATGGATGAACTGATGACTTCAAAAAGCTGTGGTGTGAAAGTGCACATAAAGGTGAAGCGTGTCTTTCGGAATTGCAAACTGAATGGCTTTTGTTTATCGTTCACCAGTACGTTAAAATATAATATGGAAAAATATGATGATTTTGTTTAATTTCTTAATTAAATTGAGTGAAAGTAATGACCGTCTGTAAGTTTCAGCCATCTTGTGTTTTTTTTATATACAGCAGCTTCAAAAAAGGAACCTAAAAACCTTTACATTTTCTCATATGCCAGTTATTAGTAATATAACTTCTAATGCTAAATGCCAAATATGACACTTACAAATTATAAACAATGAACACATTTATGAATGCACATAAAAAAGATTATTTATTCTATTTATTATCTATTTATCTATTTAGTCATGTTTTCTGACCATCTCAATGCCATCTGGCAGGAAAACATGGTAAATCTAACCATTTTTTACAATAGATAAAGTGCCGACATTATTTCCATACTATTTAATCTCCACTTTCCATTGTCCCGCAATAATTTTATAGCACATCACCACATGATGCGCTGTGAGGATAACAAAATTTCAGGCTATTAGCTTACTCCTCATTGAAAATGTTTATAAATTTTTATCATTATTATTAATTTAAACAGGTCTATTCATCTCTACAATTAATTATAGGCCTATAATAAAAAATATTAACACTGTGTAACTGCAGTTTATTTCATGCACCGATTTTTAAAAATGCGAAATTCCTTTCTCCTCATGTTTTTCACTATAGGCCACAAAGAGAAATATTAAAGGAATAATTTAAGACTGTTAAATACCTTTAGAGAGTTTAGTCTCTCGTTGCCTGTAAAATGTGCGCTGTTAATGCAGCATTAGAAAGCACCATCAGTTTTCTTACTTTTACTTTGTCTATAGTGCATTGACTGACGTTTATCAGAATAACTCTTGAGCACAGTTTGTGCATTGCTTGCGTGTGTTGCATGACCCCTCCCCCATAATATCAATTGTTTATAGGCCACATATCAGGCTCTTTTATAGGTTTTTAATGTTTATTTTTCAATGTTAATGAAAGTGACCCAAAAAACCCCCAAGAACATCACTAGTAATTGCTTGGGTGGGTTGTGCCGGGGCTGGGCAAGCTTCTGATGGGGCTGTAGCAGCCTCAAGCCCCACCCTAACACCACCACTGGTTTCTGCTGACAGTCCTCTTGAGCTCTTTACTGAGGGCAACAGCTGGCTCGTATCTCACACCCGGACACACCCTCCAGTGGCACACTGATCTCTCTCTTTCTCTCTCTCTCACCCTGCCTCTTTTTTCTCCTTCACATGGACTCTCGGCCCCACACGAGTGCACAAAGAGAAGTCTATTTCCCTCCAAATTAGATTTGCTGGAGGAAAGAGGTTTGCGCTGTTGAAGCTCACCCAGACTGCAGTAATATTTAGCTTTCGTGTGTGTGTGTTTGTAGTTCTGCGACTTATCTAAACCTCGCTGTATAGAACGGACAATGACTGGTGTCAGTTTCAGTGTTAGGAATCTAGTGAACTGGAAAGTGCTGAATAGTGACACTTTTGACCTGTTTGTGCAAACCCTCTAGACTCCGGAATAAAGATGGACTTGAGCTCAAGTTGTTGGAGGCTGAGATGTTGGGTAGGTGTCTTTTTTTTTTAATTTTTATAAGTTTATGAATGTAAAGTGCGTGTGTATATATATATATATATATATATATATATATATATATATATATATGTGTGTGTGTGTGTGTGTGTGTGTGTGTGTGTGTGTGTGTGTGCATGTGCATGTGCGTGAGTGTGTTTTAAAATTTAAATGAAAGCTGTCACTTTTTTTCAAGAAACTCAAAACAATATATTTTTAGGAATATTCATGAAGCCATTTTGCATTTTAACAGTTCTGTCCAAAAAAGCTTTGATTAGGTTATTTTCCTGTTGTAAATAAATATAGAAATAATGCAATATAACTCCCTAAGCAATTGACAAATGGATTGAAATGAACTGGATGTAATCGTGCACACATTAGCGGTTCCACTGAGACGTGTCCCTCAAACGCACTTCTTAATCACATGCGCTCATCTGAAGTGGAGATGAAAGTCACAGAGTGAAGCGAGATTCCCAGATTCCCCTGTCCACTCTTCTTTGAGCATGTTGTGGATTCCTGTGAAAGGCAGTTGTCTGAAATAGCTGCAGGTGTGGGCCGCGCACTGTGAGCAGAGAGCTGGCCCACTTTTGTTGTTTAATATAGACAGGTGCTTTTGTCTGAAATGAGACTGCAGCTGTTCCCTAGTCTCTCGACTTAATGCACATGTAATCTCATGTAAACCTGTGTGTGTATATGTGTGTGTGTGTGTGTGTGTGTGTGTGTGTGTGAGGATGTTGCAGGCAGTTAGGCAGCAGTTTTTCCCAGCATAGTCCTGTGTTTCCCAGTGGGGGTTTTGCTCCGTCACAGCTGGGGTCTGCGCTGCGTCATGCTGATGCTGGTGGCCTCGACTGCTGTCTGCTGGGGAATATAATATGATAAAACTTCCAGTAAAAACAATAATGCTGTGAAATATTATTGCAGTTTAAAACAAATGTTTTCTATTTGAACATATATTGCATTTATTTCTGTGATCAAAGCTGAATTTTCAGCATCATGCCTGCAGTCTTCAGTGTCGCATGATCCTTTGGAAAGCATTATATTTTGATTTAGTTCTTGTAAACATTTCTGCTTATTCACATATGATATTATGTGAAAACTGAACAGAACATTTTGAATGTTGGTTAATACGGCACATAGAAATTTTCCTCATACTAAGAAAAATATGTTAACAATTTAATAAGCAGACAATTAAGTTCCATTCCTGAAAGATGCAGCCTGTGTGTGTGTGTGTGTGTGCATGTTTTTGTGACATCAGGACACAACTCTGTATAATGACATGGGTATGACACAGGTATTACAAGGAGAGGGTGACTTATGAGACATAACCCATGTCAACATTTTTCAAAACGCTTATAAATCATTCAGAATGAGTTTTTTTGAGAAAGTAAAAATGCACAAAGTTTCGGGTTAGGGTTAGGGGTAGGGTTGGTGAATGTACAGTATAAAAACCATTACGCCTATGGGATGTCCCCACTTTTCACAAAAGTGTGTGTGTGTGTGTGTGTGTTCTTTTAATCTCCTGGAAAATCCCACTCTAAAAATGTCTGTCTGGCCTCAAGAGGAGGGCAGTAAGTATGATTTGACATCATGCCACTGTCTCTTTATAAAACATCTTTGTCGGTTATGTGTATTTGATGCATGTGCATTCATGTGCACATTGATTTCTAGCCAAAGTCATGGCGACCCGCTATTTATTCTGTCCGTTTCTGTATCGCATTCCTATCGAACATCCGGTTAGTGTAAAAATATGAGCTTGCCCAGCATGACGGCACATTACAGAACAAATTGGCCACTTTGGGATATCTCTAAATGACTTCCTCCACCCCGCATCCACCACAAACACACACTAAATAAATGCTGCTTTCTGAAACGAGGCCATTAGTTCTGAAGACTGACCATTACCCACACTGCTGCAGTGAGTTTTCAGCGCTCCCTTGATTTATCATCGCCAGCGATATTGACCTTGTGCTTGTATGGGTTCAGATTTGTCCTGGTCAGTTGCTTTATCTCAGCTCGAACTGAAATTTCAGGCATGGAGAGTGAGGTAAGTTTGATAGTGAAATGCTTTTTAATGAGTTTGCATGGATCATAACTTTAGCAAGATTCATATGGTCCTCTATGTGCTGTTTAGTGGTTAGGAGACGTATGCAGGATAAAGTGCAAAAACCTTTCAGCCTACACATCCTGCTGATTCTTTTAATTAAGCACCTTATAAAATCAATCTCAGCCTGTTGAACTGATGAATGATGCAAACCTGTAAAAGACTGTGAGATCCCTTGGGGAGATGCATGAAAAACACGTTTGTCTGATGTCTCTGTGTGCTGACTTCTTGCCTAGCTAGCTTTAAAGGAATAGTTCACCCCAAAATAAAAGTTTGTTTACATGTCATTCCAAACCTGTCTGGCTTTCTGTCTTCCTCGGGACAAAAGATAGTAATTTTGAAGCATCTGCACAGCCTGAAAGGACAGTTCATAGTCTGTCAAACAAAAATGTCCCTTACAACCTGTGCAATGTATTCAATGGAAGCCCATTTTCACCATCTAAGAAAAAAACTGAACTGTGCTTTGGTAAATCTGAATTATGACATTACTGATGGATGACTTAATATGACAAGCTGAGATAAAGGCATAATTAAGTAAAAATTAAGATTGACAAAAAATAGTCAAAACTATGGTTTAAAACGATATGGGGCCAAATTTAAGGCATTATTATGAGATAAAAAGTGATAATTATGACAAAAATCATACGTGACCAGTTTAAATAGCAATGAAATGTTGATTATGACTAATATATATATATATATATATATATATATATATATATATATATATATATATGAGAAACTATATATTATGAGATAAATAAAATAGAATAGAAATAGAATTGTGATTCCAAGTCATAATTATGAGATAATTAAATTGGTTGTCAGTTATTATGTCCTAATTTCCACTGTATAAAATTAGATATTGAGAAGATGAAATTATGAGGAAAAAAAAATCTAAACTGTAGAAAACAACAACTGAAAAGTCAAAAAAGACTACAATGTAAATTAAAAAAAAAAAAGATATTTGAAAAGGTATTTATTTGAGAAGGTATTTATTACACATGTCAAACTTATAGAAATTATTATATGATTATAACAATCAGTGTTTATATTATCTCATAGTTATTACTTAGTGTCTCATAATATATATATATATATATATATATATATATATATATATATATATATATATATATATATATATATATATATATATATATATATTCTGTGGTAGAAATGGGCTTCCATAATACTCCATGTCTTCTGCATCTGAACGCTATTGTGTGGAACACAACTTTACGTCTCCTCCTCTGAAGATTTCAAATGGTCTTAATGTGTTGCACCGCGTCTTGCACCAAATCAAATATGCAGAATGTAAAATAACATTTGAAAGCTGCAACAGAGGCGAGGATTTTCAACGAATAATGGGGTCTGTTCTTAATAAAAAGCTATTGTGTGACTTCAATACATTTGAAATTCAGTGAACGAGGTGTATTTGTTTCTTTTGTGGATTTTCAAATCTCTCAGCGTACAGGTTTGGACCAGCATGAGGAGGAGTAAATAATGACAGAATATTCATTCATGGGTGAATCATCCCTTTAACAGGATCCCTTTGCTCAGTTCATTTGCAGAGCTGGATCGTGATCTTCAGCTCAGATAGTGACATGTGCTCAGCCAATGAGCAGATGTGAAACAGATAGACCGTGGCCTCATCGATCCAGCGCTGACTTGAATAATGGCCAGGCTGCTTTTTACCCTGAAAGAAGAGAGCCATTCCAGTCTCTGGACTTCTTGGTGTGTGACTGAGCTTTCATGCCAGAGATAGCTCCTCACTGTCTGTCCCACCCACCGTCTTAGGAGACTCAGGTCCAGAGACGCCCCAGAACAGCAGGCATAACCTGAGGAAATGCAGATGTGTAAAACCGGCCGTGACTGGGAGTGTCCTGCTCTGAGATCAGTGAACGGTGATAAGTGCGTGAGGGTTCGTCTGTGGGAAGCAAACTGGCTTCTTCTCATAAACAGATGCTTTTTTGATGTGGAGCGGGGGGTTTCATTGATATGCCCAATCTCTTGCTCTATCCCTGTGGTTGTGTTTTTAGATGAGCCGCTGAGATTTAGGGATGGATCCCTATGACCCACTGGTCCTCCATCAGAAGTCAGAAGTCAGAAGCAAAATATGAACGAGTTAGAAAGGTTGTGATATTTTTAGCGCTGCTGGTTTAATTGGTATGTGCTTCAGCTATTAGACGGTTTTGCACGGTTGAACCCTTTTTAAAAAGGGAAGTATGCTGAATAGTTGACAATAACTGATGAGGAAACTTTTTATTTTATGATGCCAGTGTCCAAAGGAGACATTCAGAAACATGTTTAAAAACGTTACAACATCTTTTAATGGTAGTTTATTTAACCTTTGAATTTTTTATTTGATTTAATTTGATTTCAAGTCATTTGCATTTCAGTTTTTTGTGCAACCCTTTTCTGATCTGGTCTCCAGACTTCACCATGACGTTTAGTTTTTATTCCCATCTGCCACTGCATAAGCGAGTGAGCAGCGATATGTTGGCAGACAGCTGCTGGGTCATTTATCGTCCTCAGCCATTGACTCTTGTCTCTTTTCTTCTTTGCAGGGAACGAGGGAGCCCGTGTTCCTCACTGGAGTGAGTGTCCCACCTGATTGTCCCGTCTACAGCGAGACACTTATTAAACTCAGCGTCTACGGTGTGAGCGATGGCCACCAGCAGACGGTCAGTAAAGAGGCTGGATGAGATCTGAGCGACACACTGCTCTCGTCTCTGTTCCTTTCACTCTTGCTTGTGCAGATCTCAGTCTCTGGTTCATGGACTTGTTCTGGTCCCATCCTTGTGTTGCTGATGTTGGGACATGGACTGCATTAGTTGGGAGGCCAAATGTTTATTTGCTAGGCCCTGAAGTTTTTTCCTCTTCTTCTTCTTTTTATCACCTGCTTGGTAATGTTTGTCACAAAATCATTCAGAGCTCCTGCTTTAGTCTATAAATCAGACATCATCTCGCAAGCCACACGTTTGATTATTTTGCATAATGTCTGGCACATCGACGTTTATTCTGCTACAAATTGACAGCTCATTTAATTTCTGTTGCATCTGTACTTTCTGCTGACAACACTGGAGAAATTGGATATTATTTCACAGACAAGATCTGAAAACAAAGTAGGAGAAACAGATGCGCGTGAGAAATACGCCAACTTTAAGACACGAATCTGGACACTTTTCAAACTTCTCTTTTGTTTAGACATGAAGACGTGAGACTCGTAAAGTTTACAGAAACTGATTTTATTGTGTGATTTGCATCTTATTTCTCTTGTGTTGAATGATGTTGAAACCATCGCCATCAATAAGACGTCAAGTTTTGGTTTTATTTATATGATAATATACTTTATACTTTACCGATGTTATTTTAATACAATTGATATACTATCTTAGTTTTTGTTGTTATCCTAGTTCTTAGTTAGATTTGATCTTTTCATTTGAATTTTAAAGTTTTAGTAATTTTGATGTGAGTTTTTTGTATATAGTTTTTATATAGTTTTTGTTCAATTTACATTTTAGTTTATTTAGTTTTATTTATTTCAGCACTTAAAATGTACATAAAATAAAATAAAATAAAAATGACCAAATAATGAAAATAGTTAACAATATTTTTAAAAGACCTTTTATGCAGCTAATAGAAGTAAAAAAAAAAAGGTTTTGGTTCTTTTTAATCTGTTAACTATAATAACCCTGCTTTATACATTGTATCCATTTACCAATAATATACAGAAATACATTTATTATACAATTATTTTCTATGCTATTTAAATTTGATCCAAATTAGATTTTGAACAATTCTTGTATATAATATAAAAATCTGGGCAAATCTTGTGTTATTTTGGTGATGTTCTCTCACATAGAGATTATCACTCCACTCCTTCATCTTTTAGTGAATAAAGCACCTGTTCAGCTATGTTGCCCCCCTGAGAGAGTCAGGACCCTCATTACACTCATTTTCCCACAGCAGACATCGGGATGCTGTGGCCTAGTGGTCAAAGATCAAGGCTGTTAACCGAAATGGGTTTAAATCTGTGAGCTGTCGTCACTGTGCGGTATCATCCCTGTTTGATTCATTTCTCTGAATTCAGACGGTTGGTGTCTGTGAATCACTTCTAAAGCACTTCATAATGCCAAGCCTCAGTAAGCAGGACATTAGCAGGAGATGCTTAATGAGAGAGAGAGAGTTTGAGATTCTGAGCAGATCTGGAGTAAGTTTGATTTGAGCATCATTTCCTCGTCCGCCCGTAGCATTGCGCTTTAGTATTCCTGTACGAGTCCTGCTTCACCTGCATGAATAAGAGAGCAGGAAGAACGATGGGCACTTCCTGATTGCTTCTTGCTTGAATTCGATCTCGCTGGAGGGCATGAAGTCAGAGCGAAATGAATGAATGAATGCATTTTGTGTTTTACGTTTTAATATCCAGAATATTAAAGCATACGTGATGGGCACATGTATATGTCCTGTGTAATATTAATGACCCACAGCACTGCAAGAGCACAATATTCTCAAGAGGTTGAACTTCCAGGAATAGACTTTGTGTATGTACTTTATAAATAGTGCAAACTTCTGAACCCACAGCAGGGGTTTTGGAGTGGACTGGGGTCCGTTTCTGTGAGTTTACTCAGGAGATTGCTGTCTATATATAAGTGTTTCTCTGAAGATCAGAAGACTCCGGGCAGATGTGTTTGCTGTTCCTTCAAACAGAAAATAAAAAGTATGGTAGTGCAGATCTTCATGTTTCGAAATGCACAGCTTTCATTTACATACTGTACCTCCTTCTCATTCTGCATTAAAAAAATATAGAATAATAAAAACTTGGAAAATTATGGCATTTTCATATTCCAGAAGCTTGTTTGCTTTCATATCGTATCCTGTTGATCTCGGTGCACCTTGGAGGGGCGACTCTATCAGGGTCAAAACTTCAGGTGCTTCAGGACTACAAAATGCAGAATGATTACAAACTGGCTGCAGAATTATTAAAAAATGCCAATTTAAATCAGAACTTAAAAATCAAACATTGAAAGATTAATATTTCTTAGAACTGCATAGGCCCCAATATGCAGCAATATGCAAAACTATTCAAATGACAGACATGAAACAACTTTATAAATTATCAGAAATGTAAATAAAGGTATTTTTAGTTTGAGTAGTTTTCATTCTTTAAATGTCGGACGATTTTGTGCTCATGGCAAACAATACTTTATAAATCTCACTGCTAGTAAAAAATTTTTTTATATATATTATTATAGTTTCGGTTGTAATTTTAGTTTTAACCTGTAGTTTTGTTCTACAAAATGAATTTGCACCATCACGTTTGACTGATGTCAGTTGTTTTCTCCTCACTTTGCCTATTGATTTTGCATGGTTTACATTGCATTAAGATAGTTGTTGTATGCATTTTATTTGAGCATGTTTTTCCTCCTATTGTGCATGACCTCAGAGTTGACCTGTGATGCAGCGGTTGAATTGATTGGAGGTCACCTCATGATCAGACATGGTTCAGTCGGACACTGTGGAGATTGTGGAAAACATAATGAACTTGATTATCTTGCATATTGCACACCATGTTGGAGAGAGAGAAAAATGAGTGAAGAAATGAACAGCAGTAAATGCAGCCAATACAGATAAGACTTCTCATATCTTATAGCACTTACGTACCTGATTCAGGAAGCTCTTTGAGAGGCAAACTAATAGCAGAGCTACAAGTTGACTGTCTGGAGAAAGTCATTATCTAGCGTCTGCTGGACCTCTGAACATGTCATAGCTGTCGCAGCGGCGGCGCACAAGCTAATCAAGCGCTCCTTTATTTCCATTCAGCTCCCAGATAATGAAAGAATATTTTTAGCGCTTAGTCTTTATGAACCCGCCCCTTAATTTGATTATGATGATGCACGGCGGTGCTTGTGGGAGGAAGGAAACATTTGCATAGTCACTCATTTTCCTAAACATGCTGAAAAAGTATTTTAAAAAAAACTTTTGCAGGTTATTAGAAGTACATAAAGTACAGCGATTCATCCAGTGTTGAGAAATGGTTAGATTTTGCAATATGCACAAACACTGAGTAAATTGTATCATTCATGATACTAGAATTTATTTATGTATTTGCTCTATTTATGTATGTAACTAAGTTAGATCACACTGTGTGTGTTAAATGTGTGCAGATGCAGAACATGCCTACTTATCATTCTGCATTAAAAACTGGTAAAATTATGACAATTACTTTTTATTTTTGATATTCTAGAAGCTTGATTGCTTTAATATTTCATCCTGTTGATCTCAGTGCACCCTGGAGCGGTGGCAAAATTATGCAAAATTAAATGAAAATGTACTTAAAAATCAAATACTGAACTGTATAGGGACAATATTATTATTTGTTTTTATATTTAAAAAAAATACAGACTTAAAACAAGCAGTAGAATTAGCATTATACAATAGAATTATCAGTTCAAACAATATAATTATAATTATTTTTTGAGTACTTATTAATAATATATTATATAAAATGTATTTATTTTAAATATATTTACTTTTTTTTTTTTTTAGTCATTTTGCTTTGACATTGAGATTATTTAGCTGTTTTGCGTTGAATAATTTTGACAAGCAGGTCTTTGATCTAGTCTCCATATTTCTATAAAACTGCAAATGTCTCAAACATATTGATTTAGTTTTTTATGTTTTAATTTTGGTGCCTTTAAGGGATAGTTCTCCCCAAAATGAAAATCTTGTCCTCATTTACTCTCCCTCAGGCGATTCCAAACCTGTATGAGTTTCTTTCTTCTGTTGAACACAAAAGAGGATATTTTGAAGAATGTTGGGAACCAAACATTGATAGTGTTTTTTTTTTCACACTATGCAAGTCGATCATGCTGTTGTCATTGATCGTTCAGAACATTGTGTTAGTTTAAGAGGTGTCGCTCTATATTGGTTTAAAGCATGTTTTGCAAATATAGGTCATTCAGTCAGGATGGGTGAACATTACTCGGGTAATGTTTTTTTGCCCTGTGGCGTTCCCCAGGGTTCTATTTTGGCTCCTTTGCTTTTTTCTCTCTGTATGCTCCCTCTTGACTCGATTTTTAGAAAACATGGTTTGTCATTTCACTGTTATGCGGATGACACCTAGGTTTATTTGCCTGTCAAACGCAATTCTGTGTGTCTTTATTCTCTTATGGCTTGTTTGGCAGATGTAAAGGCTTGGCTTTCCTCAAATCTTCAGTGAAAAGGAAAACTGAAATTATAGTTTTTAGTCCATCTGAATTTCCAAATTCCCAGAAACTAGATTTGAGTGGGATGTCCCTGTGTTTGAAATCATGGATAAAACTTTTTTTTTTTTTTTTTTGATGATGGCTTAAAGTTTGTCTGTCAAGTAAATTCAAGTGTCAAAGCTTGCTTTTTTCAGCTGCATCTGCTTTCTAAAGCTAAGCCTTTCCTTTCTTTTAAAGATTTTGAAAAAGTAATTCATGTTTTTATTTCATCTAGGCTGGACTATTGTAGCTAACTTTATTTTGGGATTAGCCAGACAGCTTTAACCCATTTGCAGCTTGTTCAAAATGCTACGGCTCGACTCTTGTGTGGGGTTAAAAAGAGGGAGCAAATTACCCCTATTTTACACTCACTACATTGGTTGCCTGTTTGCTTTAGAGTGGATTTAAAAATGTTGCACCTTATTTATAAATCTCTAAATGGCTTGGCCTCTTCCTATCTCTGTGAGTTACTGATGGAGTATCAACCCATTAATGATCCCTTCGGTCTCCCAAACAGGAGCTATTGTTTATTGCTCAAGTGCAGGGGAGATCGTGCTTTCTGTATTGCTGCCCCCAGGCTTTGAAACGCCTTGCCACTATCTATAAGACAAGCCTCTTCTCTTAATATTTTTAAGGCTGAAGACATTTTTATGTTCTAAAGCATATGGCTGATGGGATATTTGTATGATTTAATAATTTTTCTGTTTGTTTGTTGTGTGTTTTTCTGTTTTTAATGACCTACTGGGACGCACATTGGTCGACGTAAGTTGTAATTAATTGTGCTATATTAATAAATTGTCACTGTCAAGTCAGTGGCTACCAGCAGCTGTTTGGTTGCAAAAATTCTTCAAAAAATGGTTGAATGCATGACTTTAGTGAAGCCCAAATTTGATTGACATTTCATATGTGGTTGCTTTGTGGTGATTGGCTCCTCGGGTCTTTGATGGGTGGTGTAGTTGTTATGGGTGAAGTGTTGTTTGATGTCTTTCAGTGCATCTGGTTTGGATGAATAATTCCTGGATATGTTGTTGTTGTGGAAGGAGACACATTTCAGTCCCGTCACGTTCACCAGGGGTCAGTGTGTTCCAGATGCTCCACGATCTTCTGCATCTGTGCCATCTTGTTTCTGGCTGCTTTTAGCACCATTTTGTTGCCTCATTTATAAACAAAAAACTTGCAAGTCAAATGGAAAGCAGAAGACGGCTACATATATATGGTGTGGTGACGTCACTTTGAGCGTTAGCTCTCACTAACAGTTCACATCACTGTCTCCTGTACGTGCAGACTGGATCCGATCAACCTGTCAGAGTCCATACATCTCTCTGACATCATCCTGCTTGAAAATCATGCCATCGTAACAGCACACACGGGTGAGACGTCTTTAACCCGGAGAGAAACGCAGATCAAAGAGATGAAGATGAAACAAAGGCGGATCAGTTCACACTGGACGCTCCTGAAATGGTTCAGAGAAGACACAGACAGAGGCGCAGCGAATACATTGAAGCACGTCATATCCCAGCATCCCGTCTGCTTTTGGCCTGCAATCTAATAGCGTGCACCTGAAGAGTCTTCTCTCTGCTCACTGTATATGTGTGAGCAACTCATCATGTGCAGGAAACAGAAGAGCAGTGCTACAGAAGACAGCTGGAGATCTTCTATTCACCTTCATTTAGACTGTGGGTGCTCCGTGAACACTATGTATTTGGCATGATCCATTATAGTTTAGTAAGAGTGATGTGTCCAGCAGAAGATCTGTTCTGCACGTCTCCTCCACGAGTTCATTCAGGTGTTACAGATGATCCGTCTCGTTCCTGACACACTGTTCCCTCTCGCACCTTTCTAGAGAATTGACTCGGGGGTCGTGGCTTCTCTCCCGCAGGACCCGTCTCATTTTTTGTCGTTGTGGAGTTGTCCACTTCCGCTGCACTCACTGAAGCAGTGGATGCGGTACAGATACAGAGTGAGACGCTGAGTGCAGACTCAGTGAAGTTACAGGGGCATCAGAAAATATTTTATTTTATTTTTACAGTAGTTTTTATTCCTTTTGTTGTTCTTAATGCTTTTTACTTTTTCTCTTGTTAAAACCATTTTATAGATGGGAATGTGAATATAAATTATGTGAATATTAGTTTTTTTCTTTATATGAATATTTCTTTATTTTTTGTTGATTTATTCAGGTTTTTTAAGTACATTAACATAGACATTCGTTTTGAAACTAACAGATGTGGACTAATACCTTAAAAAGCCCAGTTTATTGGGTTGCAGGTTATTTTAATTAAAAAAAAGATACAAAAAATTAATCATCATTTTACTATCATTGTTATTTTACTCTTAACATCATTCAATTTATTTTATTTTATTTTCTAATGTTTAATTTTTTGCTAAATTTATAACATTTTATTTTATGCTTCATTTATATATTTTATTTTACATTTATTTTACATTAACTTTGTTACTTTTTTATTCCATTATATTTTTTTATTCTTTCTTTTTTTGTAAATTCATTTTTACGTTCATTTGATTTTGTTTAGTCTTATTCTTAATTTTTCTATTTCTTTTTATTTTATTTTATCCTTTATATAATTCGATTCAATTTGTGAATTGAAATTTGTGAATTTTTTTGTTACTTTTTTTTATTTTTGTTTTATTTTATGATTCAGCTGCTGGATCTGCGAGGGATACCTGTGTAGAAGAGCGGCTGGAGGACCACGTGACCCGTCCTGTCACAGATTCCCACGCCGATCAGAGGAGGGTCAATGGAAGCAATTACAGCGGCAGCGACTTCCGAGATCCGCTTTGGTTGCGCTGGGTTTTTTCGGCTCTGACCCCCGCACAGGTGCTCGGTGCTGATAACACGGCCCTGTCAATCTAAATGAAAAGCCAGCTCTCCCTCTTCGCCACCCCTGCGTCAGCCCTTCTCCAATTATTCCTATTTTAAGGCTGGAAAGAGGAGCAAAGGGCTTTAATAAAAGGCCGGGGCGAAGAGTTGACAACTGAAGAGATTTGGGATGACTGCGGAGTGGCGTTTGTATTTCCAGCACGCTTCGGCCTGTGTGTGTGTGAGATTATTAAGATGTCCCGGGCCACACAGCTTCATTGATTAGTGTGTTGTTCGGAGGCGAGCATGGCGTCGTTTCAAAACCGTCCTGGAAGCATCGGAGCTGGGCTGAAAGAGAATGGTTTATGAGCACGCGTCTCTCATTCCTGTCTGCCAGAGTAATTCCGCTGCTAATTTTATGTTAATGCTCTGTCATTCAAAGGATTGCACCAGAAGAAGCGGCGGCGCGGCCGAACTCGAACATGAGCGCGTGGAATCGTTCCAGATTCCATCATATCTCTCTGACACGCTGCTGAACGCTGAGCACGTGTCTGCGCTTCTGCTGAATTCGGTCTTAATTGTGCAAGCCTTTAACTTGACAGAACAGGCTTCCTGAAGATCTTAGCAGCTCAAAACAACCCTTCACAGAAGAAACTCTCATTAGTTTTTGAGTTGCATGACGCATGATGTGATCTGAGAGTAAGTTAAGACTTAAATTACATGCAGTTTCTTAAGGAATCACATGGCTTTAGATTATTTGTGGTAATACTGTATAAACCTGGGTGTTTCAAGCTTGTGAGGACGCCAGATATGAGGACCACC
>NW_020528515.1:192500-215000 GCF_003368295.1 Carassius auratus
GGTCGGCCAAATATGACTTCTTATCGCGTGTAGTTTTGCTAAACTTAACTCTGTGCTGTTTGTGATCGCTCTGAGATGATCAAGCCTGTGGATCTTTGTGTCATTGTCATTTTTATCTGCAAGCCACCCACCTGCATGCTTCAAAGAGACAGGAAGACGAGGAGCGGGCAGAGGTGCGCTTGCGAAACAAACAGTTTCTGTCAGGGAGTGAGTGAGAGAGAGAGAGAGAGAAGAACCTGTAAACTCTGACCTCTGATGATTATTCCTTCTGCACTACATAATATAGCAGATTTTCCCCTCACTCTTATAAATTATTTTTGGTACAGGTATTTCAGTTAGGTATGCATGTGAACTTAACAAATACAGTGCTGTTTTTATCACTGCATGTATGAAACCTTCATTTAAAACTTCTAGGTTTATATTTAGTTGCTTTCGATGAGTCTCATCTTTCAAATTATGTCCATTTTGTCAGGAAATGTAATGAATGCTGCTTGCCTGGCAGCATGGAGTGCGTTCATCCCTTCCTCTTTACTACTAGTTTAACACAAAATAAACATGAATGAACATATTATGTCTATTGATATTAGACCGAATAGAATGGACATTTTATAATAAGATTTCAAAGTAAAAGGTAACGTGAGTACTTAAATGATTAAGTAATCTTGACTAAACATTATTTACAGTTGTACTTATTAGGCCAATAAATCAAAAACCTAAGTCTCTGTAACTTGCTTACCTACAAAATGAGTAAATGTAAGATTTTGAGTGTTGTCAAATCAAAATCCCAAAGCCTCCAGAAGCTCCGCTTTGGTCAAGCTGTATCTTTATTTTATAAATATGATAAAACAAAAATACTTTTTGGAGATATGAAGGATGCACTAATAACGTTATAAAGTACTCAAGATTAACATGAGATTGGGTGAAACTGTATTAAGTGTTAAGTCCCCTTTTAATGTGATTAGCAGCAAGCAGTTCTGCCTGGCAACAAGAGAACAAATGCACTGATTGGTAGATAATTACAAAAGGCGGGTCCTTTCGTTTTGTCTTAAAAAAACAGATCTCTCTGGATCTTGCATGTTTAGTTTGACTCCATTTCATATAAAAGTTCTTGTTGAGACTTGACAGAGGTTTAGATGTTAAAGGGCATCTATTATGCGAAATCCACTTGATTTCGTAAGCATACGTTTTTCTCTGGCTTTGTCTTTCTAAAGCACATTCCTTAAAACAACAAATGCAAGAGAATCCGATCAGATGATAATGTTGATTATATATTCAATATACAGTGGGATTATTCGCTAGTCTCATTAACCTGCATCAGCTACAGTACAGCTACATTCAATTTTGTATTTGAATATTGATTATTATATCTAAAAATAGATAGCAGTTGAATTAAATAGTATGTGGTCTGTTTTTAATCGTTGCCAATATAATAGTAATGTGCAAGTTATAGAGCTTCTTATATGGTTACAAAAGCATTAGCTGATGTAGATTTGTTTTCCTTAAGAAGGGAAATTACAGTATAATTTAAAGACAGAGCAACAATTTGTTCAATAAAACACTGTTTAATAAAAAAAGAAGCACTTTTTATGCTAATTTTTCCTGTATCATTTCTGTTTCAGTGAAACATGTACTGTGCATGCACTAACAATAGTTTTGCCCATGTTTACTCCCCCTGTTGAATTAAAACTTGTGTTTGAGTCCCGTGGAGAGAAGCTCTTGGATTGGCCCTCCACACCTCCTGAGGCCTGATGTGACTCAGAGTTCAATTTGATTAGCTCTCGTCCCATGAGCCGCAGTCTGGGATTAGCAGGACTTACAGCTGAGTGGTGAGGTAACATTCAGATATCGACATCTTATTACTCATTTCTCTGTGATACTCAAGTCTGAAATGTTTTTTTAAACCATGTTAAACTGCCTAACTGACAGATTTTTGACATAGAAGTGCTAGTTTCCTGTCTCTCGTATCACTTTGTGGTCTCTTTCTTCTTGCATAATGGAATAGTTTCAGTTCAAATCAATATTTCACGTCTATTTATTTATTTATTTGGTGAAGAGAAGTCTAATAAGCTGGGTAATGTACAGTCAGGTGGATATTCTGGCAAAATGAAGCCCATTAGGGTGACCTGCGATTGATCCGGATCCCCCCGTGAGAGTTTGTTTGTGATAATGACCTGCTGATTGAACATCATCTCTCACTGATCTCCTCTGGAAGGACAGTGCGCCTCGCTTTGGCCTTCTGTTTGTGCACAGTGAAAATGAATGATGAGGTACTGTAAGGAGGTTTGTGTGTGCTTCAGATTTGAATCGAAAATGCATTTTAAATTCCATCCAGGTTGATTGAAATTACAATTTCAGACATTTTACATACTTGGCTCTGATTAAATTTTCAGATCAGTATGCATTGCATTTTACTTACATTACTAAACAGGATGTGGAGTTATATTGCTGTACATTTACATTTATTCATTTAGCATTTTTTTTTGCTTGAAAATTGTCATGCAAGATTCGTAATAGTGAGCGGAAGTAGACGGGTGCTGAGCTTGTGGCTGTTCTATATGCAAGCATCAATGTCTTGAAATACAAATTTTGCTATAAAGTTCTTATAGTACTGTAGTTTTATAACGTATAGCACTCTTTGTTTTCAGTGTGCAATGCTTATAAACATGTTGTGATCATAATTTCAGTAGAGGATACCAAATGCAAATTATATTTGCGTTTATTTAAATAATGTTTATTATCTTAATTTGTGAACTAAATAATGTGTACATTATGTAACTTTTATGCACAATGGTGGAAATGTTAATTTTCACTGTGTATTTACAGTTAAAATATTTTTTATATTCTATTATATTATATTATAAATTATAAAGATAGAGTGAGAGAAATATTTGTCAATATTTCCTTTTATAAAGGGACAAAAATGTGTATTTTGATCAGATTTGTTTTAAATTTGGACATAACTAAATTTAATTTAGTAATATGCTTAATCAGAAGTAGTTTTGAAATGTAAGTTTTTTTTTATTAATTTCAAGTTAATTTGTATAGCGCTGTTTACGATACAAATCACTGCAAAGCAGCTTTACAGAAAATTAAATTTCTACAATATTTAGTAGTAGCTTATCAGTGGTCACTGTCAGTTAATGTGCATAAGACAGAAATTTTCTGAATAATTTATACAAGACGTAGTCAACCAGACGATGAACATTATTAACAGCAATTATTATAAGATGCAGTCACACTTGTAGCAATATTTGTTAGTTCTGTTTGTTGATTCAGGGTTAGCATCATCTGAGGTCCTCTGAGGGTCAGCATCATCTCTTCTCATGTGTTCTTTATCCAGACCGGAGCTTGTGTAAATCCTAGTTATATCCCGTGGAAAAACAGAGAAATAAATAGAGACATAATTAGCGTAGCTGGTGTTCCAACCCAGTAAAATGAATTAGTTTAACCTAAGCTAAAGAATAATAATGTGCATTTGATCAGATACAACTGCAGTCACAAATTATGAGATGCATTATTCGAATGCTTGGCGAAAGAGATGTTTTTAATCTAGATTTAAACCGAGAGAGTGTGTCTGAACCCCGAACATTATCAGGAAGGCTATTCCAGAGTTTGGGAGCCAAATGCGAAAAAGCTCTACCTCCTTTAGTGGACTTTGCTATCCTAGGAACTACCAAAAGTCCAGCGTTTTGTGACCTTAGGGAACGAGAGATGGATTGTAGCGTGGTATACGGCTAGTTAGGTAGGCAGGAGCTAAACCATTTAGGGCATTAAGTAATAATATTTTGTAACTGATACGGAACTTAATAGGTAGCCAGTGCAGAGACTGTAAAATTGGGGTAATATGATCATATTTTCTTGACCTGGTAAGGTCTCTAGCTGCTGCATTTTGGACTACCTGTAGCTTGTTTATTGACGAAGCAGGACAACCACCTAGAAGTGCGTTACAATAGTCCAGTCTAGAGGTCATGAATGCATGAACTAGCTTTTCTGCGTCAGAAACAGATAACATGTTTCGTAGCTTGGCAATGTTTCAAAGGTAGAAGAATGCTGTTTTTGTAACATGGGAAATATTTCAAAAGACAAGTTGCTGTCTAATATAACACCCAGATTTCTGGCTGTAGAGGAAGTAGCAATATATCCGTCTAGTTGCAAATTGAAATCTGCAAGATTCTGTGTAGTGTTTTTTGGTCCAATTAGTAATATCTCTGTCTTATTAAAAAATTATTGGTCATCCAATCTTTTACATTTTTAACACACTCTGTTAGCTTAGATAATTTAGAAGTTTCATCTGATCTCGTTGAGATATATTGTTGATTATCATCAGCATAATAGTGGAAACTAATCCCGTATTTTCTAATAATATTACCAAGGGGCAACATGTACGTATATTGAAAATAGCAGAGGACCTAGGACAAATACTTGTGGCACTCCATATTTTACTGATGATTAATGAGATGACTCCCCATTTAAATAAACTAAATGGTAGTGATCGGAGCGGTACGATCTAAACCATCTTAGAGTCTGACCTTGAATACCTGTTTGTAATCGATCTATGAGTATGTCACAATCAATGAGATGCAGCCTTGATCTGATGCAAGAAGCAAGTCATTTGTAATTTTAACAAGTGCGGTTTCTGTGCTTCTTCATACAGATAATATAATAATATTTTACAGATAATATTTTGCAGGAAGGTGCTCAATTGAGCAGACACAACCTTTTCTAAAATTTTAGACATAAATGGAAGATTTGAAATAGGCCTATAATTTGCCAGTACACTAGGATCTAGTTGTGCTTTCTTAATAAGAGGCTTAATAACTGCCAGCTTAAATGGTTTTGGGACATGACCTAAAGATAACGACGAGTTAATGATATTAAGAAGCAGCTCTTCGGCTACAGATAACAACTCTTTCAGTATTTTAGTGGGTACAGGATCTAATAAACATGGTGTTGGTTTAGATGCAGTGATAAGTTTTTTTTTTTATCTCTTCCTGTCCTATATTTGTAAAGCACTGCAGTTTATCTTTGAGTGCGATGGATGAAACTGAAGTGTTAGATGCTGTAGAATCTACATTTGTTATTATATTTCTGATGTTATCTATTTTATCAGAGAAGAAATTCATGAAGTCATAACTATTAAACGTTGCTGGAATATTTGAATCAGGTGGCGTCTGGTTATTTGTTAATTTAGCCACTGTGCTAAATAAAAACCTTGGATTGTTTTGGTTATTTTCAATACATTTGTGGATATGCTCGGCCCTTGCAGTTTTTAGCTGGACATACTGTTTTCTCCATTTGTGCTCAAGACTATGAGTTTCTTTCTTGAGAGAGTGGGTATTACTGTTCAGTGTTGTGCTAGTTACTAAGAAATAGTAACTAGTTACAGTTACTAGTTACTTCATTCAAAAAGTAACTTAATTACTACTTTGTTGATTACTTACACCAAAAGTAATGCATTACTGTTAAAAGTAACTTTTTAGTTACTTTAAAAAAAACGTTCTTTAATGTTCCCATTAATGCCCTTTTATGCGTTATGGCCTAAACAAACACAAAACTGACTTAAACAGAAAGTAATTTTTACACACTATTTTGATTAAGTAAGGCCAGCACAAACTGAATATTGTATATCACAAGGATTTCTGAAATAAATAACAAAACACCTGAATAATATATTCATAATCAAAAACTAAAGTGGCTTCTGCATCATAAAAGCTGTTGTGTTGAGCCCTTAAAAATTTTATTTTCACAGCTTAAGTATGAAACTATCATCAATAGAAACAGCTCACATTTGATTTAAATGTATTTGTCTTTATTCTCAACTAAAGTAAAATAATGAGCACTTTGAGAAACTCATGTTGCTCTCTCCTTGACTCGCCAAGACTGCCGCATATACTTGAATAAAATCTAGGGTGTAGGCTACACTTCAGCCAAAATTAATTAATTTAAAAAAGTAACGGACAATGCACCATGTGGTAACGGGAACGGAGTTAATTTATTTAAAAAGTAATGCGTTACAGTATTAGTTACTGTCAAAAGTAACTCCGTTACAACACTGTTGTACCATGGCACAGTACGTTTTTCTTTAACCTTTTTCAATTTGATGGGCGCAAAAGCTTATAATGTATTAGAAAAAATAGTGCACATGTTGAAAGTCATTTCTTCTTGTTAATGTGTTCAGTATTTGTGGGTTGTTTGCAAATCTGTCTTTGGTGGCTGGAACAATATTTTGTATTGTGTATGACTAATAAGATTCCACTGAATTGCAATTCTGTAATTTCCAGATCTAAGTGGGTGGGTCTTAATGAGTATAAGCTACTGATTCAGTTTGATGAAAAGTCTGCAGATTGGCCTGTACTGTTCATGTGAAGGTTTGGGGCAAGCATGGGCCTGTTGTGGAATGACTCTACACTGCTGGTTTGTCCTGTCTGTTGCGAGTTGCTCACTATAGTAAGTTCAGTTGTGGATTGATCTGCTGTGTGATGATTTGATTCAAAGGCCTGCCGCTGTTCATGCAAGTGAAGAAGCATTATAGTGTTTGTCGTTCAAGCTGGTAGGTCACTCTTCCATATGTTTGTGCTTTAGTACTTCTGATGAGTCACACATATTGCTCAGTGGAAAGTGTGTTCAAGCTGTGCTTCTCTGTTGAGATTTTATTAAGCTGTAGATTTACATATAATCTTCTGTTAAGTAAATGCATGTATATATTCAAGAGAAAGTGTGTATCCTCACATGATCCCGTAGAAAAAAACCAAATGTCATGATGCAAAAGAAGAATTCTTGTTTTCGTCATGCAAAATATGCATTATTCTTTTTTTCAAAGCACTGTGGATGTAAGTAAACATTAGTCTAGACAGCCCTGGCCTTCGTTAGACCGAGTTTGAAATCTCATGACTGCTTCTGTCCATGTGTCATGTTCAGCAGGGAATTACATCAGGTTGTTAGAGGAAGTTCAGTCTCAGTCGCTCATATTCACCTCAGGATGTTTTGCTCGTAAACAGATGTTCATGTGCTAACAGCGTCTTAACAGATATAAGTGTAGTATGACCTGTGTTTTGCCCTCATGACTTTGTGTGTGTGTGTTTTAGAAGTTGCTTTGGGTTTGAAGGTTGTTTACGGTAAAGGAAAAGCACTTAGGCAGGTCTGAAACTGACCAGATGAAACAAGCATGCCTGACATATTGAAATTCTAGCCTAGCGATGTATGAACTGTAGCTCTCAGAGGTTTGCGCTGTTGAAGCAACTGTCAATAGCAAGAAACTTAAATGATAGAGAGAAGCTATTATTTAATCATGTGTTCATCCCTGTGACCATTTGTCACCATTCAGTTCCAGTGGTGTTAGAGGTTATGTAACAATGTTATGCAGCCAGACCTTTGATCATCAGACTGAATAAGCAGCTTATTCTGGTAAAGTCCCGCCCACTTAGAATGGACGACACAATTTGATTGACATATGAATCAGCCAGTCACCATTTGGATTGCTTTAACATAGTTTTGTCTTTTTGGTCTTACAATTCAGTTGACATTCATTGGCTTCTTATTTGTCCAGTGGAATTCATCAATACATTTCTATTTTTTAATGAAGTTGATTAGTGTTTGGTTTGTAATTGTTTGTTTGTTGCTTGTGCATCATTGCAACAGGTTTATGTATAGGCCGAGCGAATTGAGTTGGCGTGAAACCTCAGTGTGAAGAAACAGGCTAAAACGAAATGCCTGTGCATGTGGTATTTTTGTGACTGATGACATCAGAAGATGTGATCAGTCTGTTAAGTATGGTCTGTTTTGTGTTTTAAACTGTTTTTGCATCAAATATAACTATAGTAATGCAGTTTTGTGTAGCTTTTATCCGTTACTGCAAACTGTTGTTCAATTATGGTTAATATCCACCTTTTTTTCAGACCATTAGTCATCAAATTATCTGTAAGCACTGCAGCTGTCATAAAAAGGAAGTGCAACTTTAATTTAACACAGCTGAAAAACCAGCTCACATCGACATTGTCATCTCAAGGTCATCATGATTCAACCAAAAACTGGTGATGTCTGGGTGGTTAAGCTGTTTACTCTGTAATTAGTCCATCCATTCCCATTACTCTGACACATAGACGATTCACTGGCCATAGTATTTTTCCACTACTTTCACCCCAGTAGCATTAATAATCATTTATTAGTTGCAATTCTGGCGTATTTTAAATAAAATATGCAATGTAGAAAACACATAAATCACTTTTTTAAAGACTGTGATGATGCGTTTCCACAGTTATTAACATTAGCTGCATCCCAAATGATGCACTATGCACTTGTACTGTATGTACTTATGCACTATGTATGCAACCATGTAGTGTATGAATTATATATGGTTATTTTGTCATACATAGTCTGATAGCCCCTCCCCCTCAACATTCCACACTTAATTTTTTCGGTTACTTAAATGCATTTTAAATGCACCGAGCGGCAACCTGGCGCTCTCTCTCGTGAAGCCAATAAGGAAGTTACTAAAACTGCAATTCATCGACTGGCTGCTTGAGGCTGGCTGCAAAAGGGAGTCAGTCCCATAGACTCCCCATGTTAAAATGCCCAACTTTACAGCAGAAAAAAAACATGTTTACAGCCTGGTTCAAAAAATGATTTTGGTCTATATTGCTAATTTTGCCCTTCAAGACAACTGTGAGGGGGGGAAATTTTTTTAAAACTCATCCGTTTCAATTATATTAAGACTTAAAGTTCTGCATAATTAAGGGCGTGGCCACTTGAGTGACAGGTGGATTGCCGCTGCTGACAATGCCGTCGCGCTAGGTGGGCGTGGCTTCAGTAATCAGCTCCCGCCTTTTGGCCCATTTTCGATTATCCGGGAGAGTCGCGCGGTGATGCGCTGCCAA
This sequence comes from Carassius auratus, assembly GCF_003368295.1. Lineage (NCBI taxonomy): Eukaryota > Metazoa > Chordata > Actinopteri > Cypriniformes > Cyprinidae > Carassius > Carassius auratus. The sequence goes on from NW_020528515.1 coordinate 201,374, forward strand.
GATGGCGACGGCTCGCTCTGCACACTTTGCGCTTCAAAACTACTATTGAGGAGTCTATGGGTGCCGTCACGGACACTATGTCCCTGTTTTTTTACAGTCTATGAAATGCACCTATAGTAAATATATCAATTAAAAAATGTAATATAAATTTATAAAAATATAATTTAAATACGTTTTGTGTTATACTGTAATACCTATAAGTATTACACTTTGTGTTATATTACCTTTTATTAAATTACAGAAAATGGTTAATGCTGTTGTGTGGGGATGGATGATATGATCAAAATCTTATATCACAATATTTTTATTTCACGGTAACAATATGAATCACGATATAGTTGTTTTTGCTTTAAATACTGTATTTAGCATATATAGTTAATATATATAATATATTAATACAGATTTGTAAAAAATGAGCTCAAGATAAAACTTGAGCTCATTAAAGACAACTAGACAGTCGGCCGTTAAATAAGAATAAAAAGCTAATTACAAGGACAAAAAAATACAGTAGAACAAATAAATAATAAATGCTACATTTGTATAATAAATCAAACGTACAAAAACATTTATAGACTGCTGTCACTTTAAGAGCTGCTCAGATCTAATTACTGTTACACATGTGTTTTCTTTTCCAGCTGTTTGCTTTTCACTTAAGACCTAAATAGCTGTGTTTATGAAGATACTCCGAAAGATGGGCATTATGTGTGTATTTTGTGTGCTTAAAAAGTTGGAAAGCGATATGTTTTGTGACTACATAGCACAGCAATATCACACGAGCATGAAACATCGATAGAGACAGTAGTCCACAATCTCTGCCAGTTGACAAGTTTATACTAGTTAATTATGTATATCGCCCAGCCCTAGTGCTGTGTGCTGTTTCTACTAACACAGCAAATATGACATCTTTTTCTCTTCAGAGATATTTACTTTTGAAGCAAATGGGAAAATTAGTTTCCATTCACGAGGTATAAGTTTACCAAAGTATGATGACTTCTGGATCTGCGAACACTGGAAATTTTGGCCCAGCTCTGCAGAAACTGTTGCCATAGACATGCTTACTAGATAAAATAAGCCTTATATGGCATCTAACCTAATGTTTCATAATGTTTCTTTAATTCAAATGTCAATTATTTTATTATTCTGTATACATTTGTGAAGAGCCGTGGCCTCCTTTTTCTCAGAAAACGTGGCTCTGATGCATGTTTAGGATTAGCTGTAAGCCAGTATAACTGTAATTCCTCCAGCTGCAGAGCAAGCACACGCAAAAATCAGACTATATGTAAACACACACACAATCAGCGTCTATCTCTGTGTGTTAATTCAAGTAGCTGTTGAGTCACTGACCCCGTCACTGTTTAACCCGTGTGAGGTGTGTCTGTTTCTCTTTTCCGTCTCACCTACTTTTGCAGTCTCTCTCTCTCTCTCTCTCTCTCTCTCTCTCTCTCTGGTCCTTCCTTAATCTCTGAGTATTACACGCCTCCCCAGCCTTGCTCCCTCCCCCTTTCTCTCTCTCTCTCTCTCTCTCTCTCTCGGTGTCTCAGATCTGCAGTGGTTTATTCAGTCGTTCAGTCGGGTCGTGTCCCCACTCTGTGTGCTCGCTGCACGCGCGTGTGTTTGCTCACACGGCTGGTATGTGCAGATGGGAAGGAGGATGCTAATGTATCCTTTGGAGGAGATGCGGTCTCGTGCGGCAGCCCTGTGACAGCTCTGCTTGGACACTTCCTCTGTGGACCTCCGAGAGCGAGCGCTACTCTTAACAAGTGAGTCTGCTTTCAGGATGGCAACATGCAGCGTTTGAGTGTGTTTATGCAGATGGGGATCGTCTTAATGGTTCTTGTTTGTCAGAGAAGTCAAATGACTTGAAAGCATAGGTAGGATGGACTGGTTGCTGCTGGACTGACATTGGTGTGATCCGTGTGGGAATCGTGCGGGAACTAAGTGCGTTTGGGGATTTGGAGTTTGAGACATGTCGTCTTTGAAGAGCTAGATTTGTGTTTGTTGTAGTTTAGGGACAAAATGGTCCCCAGAGGTGAGCTAAATGTGGCGAAATCTACCTTTGGGCAGGTTATCTAATTATTTATGAATAAATTGCATGATCATCTTTTAGTCCTAGCATGCAGAAAGTTTCTTTGAGGAAGTCTGGAGTGAGAATTAGGTTTATATGAACAGCTGAAGTGTGGTGATATGTCTTCATTTAGAGAGTAAGGTAAGCGTGCGTCTGTGTTCGTGTCGGTGTCATGTTTTGAGCATGCACACTTCCTCCAGTGACGAGGGGAGGGTATGATCAGAAGTTTGCATTCAGTCTTCGACACACAGAGAGAGAGAGAGAGAGAGAGAGAGAGAGAGAGAGAGAGAGAGAGAGAGAGAGAGAGAGAGTAAGAATGACAGCGGCAGCTCATTATGAACATCAGGAAACTTCACTTTTATCTTTCCTCTTTCTCTCATTTCACTTGCAAAGCAGAACAATGTTGATATTCCTCAGACATTCTGGCAAGGGTTTGTTCAACACTCAGTATTAAACTACTGGATTTGATTCTGTTTGAACTATTTAATGGTGTCTATTTAAAGCTTTTCTTTTGGCTGTAATTTCAGTGTTGGTTGTGCAAGTATGAGTGGTGAACTGGATTTACATCAGACTGATATAGATTAGTTTTTGTAGCGGAAATATTACAAATAATTATCACGCTATAGTGGCATTATAACCTAAATATTAACTTTATTACACAATATTAAAAATATTAATGCTTATATTTATTAAACATATTTAATACATATTAAAAACATAGATTATTCAAAAAATGCAATATAAAATAAAAATAAATTAAAATAGTACAGTAATTTTTTTACTTGTTTTACTAGACCAATGTATTAATAAAAAAAAAGTGAATTAAGTATTGACAAGATACATAATGTTAATTTGATTTCTGTAATATATATATATATTATATATTATATATATATATTATATATATAAATAAATAACAAATTGGCTGAACGTCGGCTGATTAAGGTCACTTTTATTAAGGCCATTGTATACACTGGTCTTATTTCGCTGGGGTATATTTTTAGCAATAGCCAAAAAAAAAAAAAAAAAACATTATGTACATGTATATCAAATTTATACAAATTTTATGCCAACAATCATCAGCATATTCATAAAATATCATGTTCAATGAAGATATTTTGTAAATTTACTGCTGTAAATATATCAAAACTTTTTAATATGCATTGCTTAGAATTCATTTGGACAACTTCAAATGTGATTTTCTCAGTAATTTTTTTTTTTTGCTCGCTCAGATTCCAGATTTTCCAAAAGTTATATCTCGGCCAAATATTGTCTGATCCTAACAAACCATACATATATGTGTGTGCATGTGTGTGTGTATGTGTGTGTTAGTGTGTATATATATGTGTGTGTGTGTGTGTGTGTTTGTGTGTAGATATTTTTTGCAAGATTTATGCTTTTTTTGGGGGGGGGGTATACTTTGGAAATTTCCCATTGACTTGCATTCATAGAATCTTCAGTATTTCAAATGTATCCAACTGTGATGATGTCATTGCTATAGAATCAGAAAGAGCTTTAATGCCAAGCATGCTTGCGCATACAAGGAATTTGTTTTAGTGACATAGGCTTCCAGTACACAGAGACAACAACACACAGACAAAAAAAAAAAAATAGGCAAATAATTAAGTGTATAAAGAATTGTGATATAAATGATAATGGAATAGGATTGAATAAGATAAGATGCAGGGATGTACTAGGATGGAGGGGAAACAAATAAATATAAGGATATTGCACTATATCCATATGCACACTGACTGTTGTTTGCTGCATGTATGTAACTCTTTATTGTTGCATGTGTTGTTTTTCGTGTGCTGCTGGTCAGATCCTGGATGTGTCTGTGCTGCGTGACATGACAGCAATAAAGAGTCTCTGATGCGGCATTTCATTCACTCTGAATCAAAGACTAACACATACACTCACCTTAAACCAGAACACGTTTGCTGCCTTCCAAATACTGCTGTTTCCTTCAGGAAATGCTTATCAAGTTTCATTATGTTCGTCTGCTTGAATCACGAGCAGATTGTCCTGCTCCTTCTGGCTATGAGCTATGAAGCTGTTGCTGAAAATGAGGGGCTGCGTGTTTGTTTGTGTCTAGCACATTTATTGCTTACGTTTATGTGTGTCTGTAACAGGTTTTTAGATGCTCTGTTTTTTCTGTAGTATAAATTGCTTCAGTAGTTTTTTGTTGTTGTTGTTGTTTTTCTAGCTGGTGTTGTTTTTTTGTTTTCTTGGGTATCCACAAGTGTGTGTGTGTGTGTGTGTGTGTGTGCTTTTGCTATGTTGCAATGCACCTGAGAAGCCGCTCTATTAGCGTGAAGCACAGAGGAAGGAAGTGTTTGTGCAGAAGAGGTCAGTGTAAAGGATGCCCTTTAAAAGCAGAAAAATTCCTCCACCAGCAGTTGGAAATGAACACGACGAAAACGCTCTCGCATGTGACTCATCTTGAGACTGAGACTATTTCTGTGGTGTTGACTGGTCCTTCATGAGTCGCCTAAAAGCACAGAAAGAAAGAAAGAAAGAAAGAAAGAAAGAAAGAAAGAAAGAAAGAAAGAAAGAAAGAAAGAAAGAAAGAAAGACAAATGGCCTTACGCTGCAGGTGGTTTGTTATCAAGATTTCACACTGTTGTGACTGTGGTTGTTTAAAATTGCTCTAGGTAAAAGAAAAGCAAGAGAAATATGCTTCTAGAGTAAAGAACAACAGGACTAAAAGCCTTCTGGTGTAAAAGGTCTTTTTGAGGTTTGCTGTTTGCTTCAAAACAGTAAACAGAAACTAAAACCACTTTTCTAAACACCTACCTGTCTAATTATATAAGATATGGTCATATGGGTAAACCAAGTGATTGCTAAAGGTCTAAAGTTTGATTTTGAGGTTTGATTCATGCTGCTATTATATATTTCATGATTTTCCGTTTTGTTCAAGGTGATCAAATCAATAGTTTTTCAGGAACTGTTGAGCAATCCAAGTATAGCGGGTAGAAAGGCATGAAAAACACACTCTGGACAAAACAAATACAGCTAAATAATACAGAAGACCTCATAAAATGAGAAGTTACTGTATAAAATGACAGAATAAATAAAAAAAAAGCCAAACTTATTTTATTTTTACTGTGTTGCTCCTTCAGTATTCAATTTACATTTGGTACATTTTTTATTTTAAAATGATCCAATTGACTTACATTAGTCTGGGGATCTAAATGGGTCTGTTTGAACAGTTGCAACTATTGTGTTCCTCAAGCACTGCAAACGTTACAAAAGAGACATAGACCAGTATTTGTGTGTCTATAATGCTGATACTTCTGAAGTGTATGTAGAGGATTTAGCTGTTAACTCGACACACATCTGGCTCTTCCACTAAAGTCTTTGTCAATACTGGGAATTGGTCTGTAACCTTTTCAGCACATGTAAAACATCAATAAATCACTACTCGCTCTGTTTTAACCTCCTGTGTAGTGGCTGGTGACCTTCTTATTTAACTGAATTGAAATGGGTGATGATGCTAAAACCATTGCTTGCTTGGGAAAAAGCACTGTTGTTCCTAATTACCCCACATCGCTGTCAGAGCCAAACCGTATACACCGTATTCCCCCGTATTTCATCATGTCAAGCACAAGATCCCTTCTTGATCTCTGACAACACTTTGTCTCTGTAAACACCATCCGCACACCTTCATGAGGAAATCATTATTTAAAAAAGATAAACAAGCAAATGACAGGAAGAGTTGGCGACATTACATGCCACTTATGTTTGGGTTGAGATGGTTTTAAAGTGAGCTGGATTTGTGGAGTGGAAGAGTTGATGTTCAATAACATATCTCAGTTGTATTCTGGCTACTGTTTAGATTACTTTTAGATTGCTTTTATATATATAACTTGCAATTAAATGCAATAAATCAAAAAAAAAAAAAAAAAAGAGGAGGAAGAAAATATATTCCTTTTTTTATACATCAACATCATGAAATACATTAAACATTACATGACACCATGGTTTCCCTGAGTGTGATTAATAGTTGATAAAAAAAGCTAATAATTAATTCAGTCATAAAAGTGTAAGATAAAAATAAACTATTTCAAAAATAAAAAACTACATATGGAGCTGTTTGTTTACCTGCATGTCAGTGTGACCATTAACTATCATCTGAGAACTTGTCTGTTTAAATTAGTGAAATATATTAACTTTCTCAGGTATATTTCGAGTGAATGTATTATTATTATTATTATGATTTATTATTTTTTTTGTCAAAGGGTTTGGCTGACAAAAAAGTTTGGGAATCCCTGCATTACTTGAACACACATTAATAAACATGAAAGGAAACTTTAAAAGAGAAAATATGAATAATTTATTGCCATTGTGTGAATAACTTGTAATCATGTATTCCAGAAAAAAACTGTAATCAGAAGCATTTTAAAATGTGATATACTCTATCCATCTTTGTATATGTTTATTTATATGTCCGAACCAAGGGAGAAATATACACTCCAAACCAGCCAGGTGTGAAAACGGCAGAAAAACTCTCAGCTCTATTTAACTCATGCATAAATCAGTTCCACAGCATTTTCAAATCAGAGTGTGTTTTGGCTTCCACAGGGTCTTTACAGTGAAGAATACGGCACAGTGATTAATTTTTGAGAAATGTCTAGGGATTCCTGTCTCTCTGTGTGTGTGTATGTGTGTGTGTGTGTGTGTGTGTGTGTGTGCGTTGTAATTACTAATTAAGGCAGTGTAGAGGGCTGTGTGTCCTTGCTATGACCGGTTCTCTCTCGGTGCAACAAAACCAGAATGATGAACACATCCAGTCCATATTTATGTCTGTGTTTTCTTATTATGTTGCTTGAAAAAGCAATTGTGTTTAAGCTCCATCCTTCTGAGACCAGACATTTCTGAACTGTCTCTCCTCCTAGAGCTCTCAATGTAATCTGTCGGCCTCCGTCAGTGTCTGTCTGTCTGTGGAGCGACTGCTAAAATTCACGCTCTTAATACAAAACTTAGCTTCTTCTAGTTCCGTTACATTATTTTCCTTTTCTATTACACTTCAACTCCATTCCTGTTCCTCTAGCAAGCTGTCTCTTGTCCACTCTGTGTGTTTGTGTATGTTTATTGATGGCTTCTTTCCTGCACTGTGTGTTTATTCATGCTCATTGCCACTGCTGGATTCATGCAGAAACACACAAACATGTTTCCAGGCCAGGAGCAGATGATTACTGTGTGACAGGAATGAAAATCTTCCCTGCAAACCATCATATCTGTCCGTCCGTCCATCTGTCTGTCTGTCTCTGTTGTTTTTCTGTCACTGTCTCTCTGTCTGTGTCTGTCTGTCTGTCTGTCTGTTCTGTCTGTCTCTGTCTCTGTCTGTCTGTGTCTGTCTGTCTGTCTCTGTTGTTTTTCTGTCACTGTCTCTCTGTCTGTCTGTCTGTTCTGTCTGTCTGTCTGTCTCTGTCTGTCTGTCTGTCTGTCTGTGTCTCTGTCTGTCCGTGTGTCTGTCTCTGTCTGTTCTGTCTGTCTGCCTGTGTCTGTCTCTGTCTGTGTCTGTCTGTGTCTGTCTGTCTCTGTCTCTGTCTGTGTCTGTGTCTGTGTCTGTGTCTCTGTTCTGTCTGTCTGTCTGTCTGTCTGTCCGTGTGTCTGTCTCTGTCTGTCTGCCTGTGTCTCTGTTCTGTCTGTCTGTCTGTCTGTCTGTCTGTCTGTCTGTCTGTCTGTCTGTGTCTCTGTTCTGTCTGTCTGTCTGTCTGTGTCTCTGTCTGTCCGTGTGTCTGTCTCTGTCTGTGTCTGTCTGTGTCTGTCTGTCTCTGTCTCTGTCTCTGTCTGTCTGTGTCTGTGTCTGTGTCTGTGTCTCTGTTCTGTCTGTGTCTGTCTGTCTCTGTCTCTGTCTGCCTGTGTCTGTCTGTCTGTGTCTGTGTCTCTGTTCTGTCTGTCTGTCTGTCTGTCTGTCTGTCCGTGTGTCTGTCTCTGTCTGTCTGTGTCTGTGTCTGTGTCTCTGTTCTGTCTGTCTGTCTGTCTGTCTGTCCGTGTGTCTGTCTGTGTCTGTCTGTCTCTGTCTGTCTCTGTCTGTCTGTGTCTGTGTCTGTGTCTGTGTCTGTGTCTGTGTCTGTGTCTCTGTTCTGTCTGTCTGTCTGTCTGTCTGTCTGTCTGTCCGTGTGTCTGTCTCTGTCTGTCTGTGTCTGTGTCTGTGTCTGTGTCTCTGTTCTGTCTGTCTGTCTGTCTGTCTGTCTGTCCGTGTGTCTGTCTCTGTCTGTCTGTCTGTGTCTGTCTGTGTCTGTCTGTCTCTGTCTGTCAGTGTCCGTCTGTGTCTGTGTTTTTCTGTCTGTCTGTCTGTCTCCGTCTGTCTCTGTATAAACTCATAAACTGCCAAGCAATAGAATTTTTACACTTTATTATTAGACTTTTGCAAATTTGGCATGAATTGTGCAAGTGAATCTTGACTAATGAAGGTAATGTAGATCAACCAATGATAAACAATTTCTCTGAAATAGCTCAAAGGTTCATCTTTAGTTGCAAAGCTTATACTGTATAGACCGAGGACAACACAAGAGTTACAAATTCTGAAAATTGACTTATTTTCATCTTTGTGCCTATATTTCTTTTTCCTTTTCTATATCACAATGACATTGTAAAGGGTTGTATTTTTTTTTTTCAGCCAGACCACTAGTAACAGTGTAACTGGGAATTCTATCCAGGTCTCTTTCAATCAATATCCCACATACAATAATGTGTAAATATGTACTTTTGAAATGATAAGCATATGGCATACTGTTCAATACAGTAGTTTACATCAGAACATCCCTCCAGAGTACACTGTTATATTGACACCATGCCTAAGCAATTTGACAGTTTGCGATGACACAAGGACTTGTCATTCTGATGGCACTGTCATGTTCATTGAAACAGATATTTATTTTTGAGAGATGAACTAAGGGTTTTAAAGAGACTGGCAGGTGATCCATGGTGTTTTGCTATTTGTACAAGTTTTTTTGAGAAATGCACTTACTGTTTTGCAAATGTCAAGGATGATTTGAGAAATGTACCAAAGCGATTGAATAAAACTGTAAACATTACACTTACATTATTTAGAATTGATTCTGCTACATAACATTCAATTTCACATTAAAATTATATATTTCATTTGTTACCTCGATTCAAATTCAGAAATTTATTTGGAATTTAAAAAGCAACTGTACCTGAAAGTTGCAGAACAGTTTAGATATAGAGAGGTCATTAATAAAAGTGTATGTAAGATAATCTCCCGATGCTTTTATCACATGTTCTACAGTCTGCGTTCATGTCATGACTACATTCTCCTGTGTTTCTCTTTAGAGCAACATCTTGGGAAGTAGCAGCTTCTCTGTGACCGATCTTCTCCAGTCTAAGGACCAGCAGCTTTCTCTCAGCCTGAGGTGAGTTGCATTGTGGGAGTTTTAGCATTGTCTGCAGTGCTGACTTCATTGAGGCTGCACTGTGGTTTTTAAGTGTAAACTTCATTTGCTGGGTTTCGTGCTCCTGTGATGAGCTCTCTGGAGGTGGATGATGTCAGGCACACACAGCTAATCAAACAGGACTGAGACTCCAGCAGAAAACAGGCCATCTGCTCCTATATTTGGCACACAGCTCCATCTGATTGTCCAATGAATGCACAGCTTGAGTTTGCATTGTACGGTATGGCAGAGTGGCATGACAATTTATAGCATGGTAGATTTATGTTTACACATTGAGGAATCTGGAATAAAGTGAAAATGTGGAGCAGAACGTGTCCCAAACTGTGGCTCATCCAACGAATTTAAAGAAAAAAATGATTTCTCGAAATTATTTGCTAATAAACACAATTAAGCCCACCTAACATTAAAGTTATTGAATATACTTTTATATGGCAATAATTTCATATTAAATTTTCAAATTAATGTTGAAACAACATAAATATAGTATATTTTTAATATTTGTTTACTGGCATCTTTATTTTATGACTGAAGGCCGGTGTAACTGATAGCAATATCACTGATGTCTCCAAGAAATTGTAATTTACTTCCCCTAATATTAATATAATATAACCATTGACTAAATAATCATTACAGTATAATTAAGAGCTATCAATTTTAACGTTTAATAGACTTAAACAAAATAACTGCTTCTAATTTAAGTGAACCCGTCATAATAAATGTCATATTTCCCTGTGCTCTTCAGCAAGTAGGAGATATACAGAATTTTAATACGGTTTTCAAACACTAAATTCTCAATTAAATATGAATCCTTAATGTGTTTAATATTTGTAATGCCATTAAACTAGAAAAATTAATCGCCTGTGTTAACGCGCTAATTTTGATAGCACTCATATTAATATAATAATACAAAATAATTAAGTAATAGCGTCCATCCCTATTGTATTATTTTTAGGTTGCATTTTAGGCTTGTTCCTGTAAATGTACTGTAAATTATATTTAAGCACCTATTAAAGGACAAATTGGTATTCTCATGATTGATAGTGTCATGATGGTGAGTGACAGCTGGATGGATTCCCTGCACACCGCATAACATGACGTTTCGTTTCCATCATCAGTTCACATCAGTTCGTTTCCATGGGCGGTTTCAGGTCTGAGATTAGCTCTGTTTTAACTGGGGTTCCTCAGGGCTCAGTCCTGGGCCCTCTGCTTTTTAATATTTATCTGGCACCACTTGGACAGTTGTTGCGATCACTTGGCCTCCATTATCACTTTTATGCTGATGATACGCAGATTTATATACACTCAAAGTTTGATGAACATCTTGATGTTGATTTTCTGTCCGGCTGTGTTTCTGAGATAAAGGAATGGATGAGTACAAATTTTTTGTGTCTGAATAGTGGTAAAACTGAAGTTATGCTTATTGGTTCACGTCATCAAATTTCAAAAGCTGGTTCCTTATCTTTGACTATTGATGGCTCTGTCTTGGCTACTCAAGCTAAAGTGAAGAATCTTGGAGTTGTTTTTGATACCAGGCTTTCATTTGATTCTTTTGTTCAGAGCAGAGTTAAATCATCCTTTTTTCACCTCAGAAATATAGCTAGATTACGCCCTATGCTTAATTTCTCAGTAGCTGAAAAGCTGATGAATTTCTTTGTCATCTCTAGGATAGATTCCTGTAACGCCCTTCTAGCCGGAGTCTCTAAATCCACACTTAACAAACTACAATATGTACAAAACTCGGCCGCCAGGATATTGACTGGGTCCAGGGTATCCAATCACATCACTCCAGTTTTGGAGTCCTTACACTGGCTCCAAGTCCGATTCAGAGTAGATTTTAAAATTATGATGCTGACATACAAAGCATTGCATAGCTTGGCCCCTTATTATTTATCTGAGTTGTTAACTGCCTATACCCCAACTCAGAGTCTGCGTTCTTCACAATCCTACTTGTTGGTTGTTCCTCAAACACGCTTACGATCTATGGGTGACAGGGCCTTTTCTTCATATGCTCCTGTCCTTTGGAATTCTCTGCCTCCTGATCTTAGGGAAGCACAGGGCTACGACATTTTTAAAGGTAGACTTAAGACTTATTTTTTTTTAATTAGCATTTGATTGTTGATGTTACTTTTATTGTTTGAGCTTTGTATTGCTTGTTTGTGTACAGCGCTTTGAGAAGTTGCCTTTAAAGGCGCTTTATAAAATAAAGTTTATTATTATTATTATGACAACATTAGTATTAATATTGATGATGGTTTCTCTTTATTTGGCGTATTGCTCATGTTAGGGTGTAGACTCTGGCCCTTGCTTCGTGTTGTGTGTTCTGATGCACTGTCAGTGGCTGGTTGTTTTTCGTGTCTCCATTGAAGCTCAGAATAGTGTTTCTCTTTGGTGAGGAGCAGCAGAAGTACAAAAGGACTGCGCTCTTGTCTCTTGTGTAATGCAGCAAGACGTACAGTACACGGGGTGCAAAAGTCTGGGAAGCTATTTTTTTCCATATTGTAAAATGGTATAAGCTGTATTGAAAAATGAAGGTGGATGTCTTTGGTTTGTGTCTCTTCTGCTTTAATTAAAGCTGTACCTGAGCTTCAGCATGCTCTGAGATGTTTTAAAGAGCACCTTGAGCTTCGATGGAAGAATGTAGGACTATCTGTTACACTGAAAGAAGTTTCCACCCATTTCAACTCAACTTAAAAAAAAAAAGTTTTATCAAACTTTGTTTTGTTCAGTTGCTGCTTTCTTTCTTTAAGTTGAATTAAATTGGCTGTGCAAGCTATTTCAACTTTCAAATTATATTAAACTGACTTAAAAATCGAGTCTCTTATAACTCATATAAGAGCTTGAAATTGGTTAAAGTAATGGTAAAACATGTTACCATGACTTTATTCATCAAACTTATGGATTTTTTTTTAACAGTGTATGTATCTCATTGACCTGAGAGTGACCTACTGTAGAAATAGTGTAGAATGTGAAATATTTGTTTTGTGCTTTTCTTTCAGAAATCAAAATCTTTATTTCTATTTAAATGCTACAGCAACCCTTACGTTATTTATGTGGACCCCATATGTTGTATTTGTTTATGCATTATTTTTGGTGCTATTCAAGAGAATTAGTTGTACTTTTCTATTATGTCGTAAATATATTTGAATAATTTGTTATAAATCCCAAAACATATTGTATACTCATAGCCAATATAATTTAATATATATTTATATTCTTCTTCAATGCATAAGTGCAAGTTACATTTATAATGGAATATTTTATATTTTATATCCTTGTTGAAGTTTTATTATACATTTAGATATTTAGTAATATTTATGAACTACATGTACTGTATGGTTAGGGTTAAGATTAGGGTTTGGTTTAGGGTTACTTGCATGCAATTATACATGTTATTGTTATTATAATTGTAAGTACATCAAACGTATAACAAGGACAACGTAATATAAAGCAGTACCTATTTTTTTGTACCATTTCGATTGCATAATTTGCGTTGTAGAAATGACTCATTTTCTGAAATGCTTTTGCAATATATTTCACGTATGGGAAAAATACTTTGAGAAAGTTTCTGTTGAAAAAGTGGTTGGCACTCTCGATCTCTCTGTCTTCGATTGTTGATAATCAGCACTCTCTGTTGCAACTTTTCTCAGTTGTTTTGGGGTGTTTTTGCAACTCTATTGCTCGACCCGGCCGAGACCTTTCACACAGTTGTCAGCTCTGCTGCGCTGTGGTTCAGGAAGTGTTGTCCCCTCGCAGGTCAGCTCTTCCTCTCTCTATATCATCACACATTCAGTTATTTATAGATCCTTATCCAAGCAGTCTCAGATGCTGCAATAAAGAGCGGCCTGCACTGGAGATCTCTGAGTCTTGAATTCAATCGCTTTACAGTCCCAGTATTGATTAGGAGGGAGTTTATGGGAGGAGACGTGCTGTACCCATGGCGAATGAAATCTAGCATCCTCTAAACGATAGCAGTTCGCTCTTACTCCAGATAACATTTCTTCTTCACTAAATGAAAGTTTCATCATATGTGTGATCAGGGTGTTAGATTACAAACTTTTTTCTGTACCTGGTGAATTTTTCTGACCATAATTATGAATTATTTGCATTATTTTGTAGCAGTGTTACAGCTTTGTAGTTG